>NC_056731.1:1750048626-1750228626 GCF_019279795.1 Protopterus annectens | reverse complement strand
CACCAGAGTTCAACATACATGCATACCATCCATTGTCCAATTGCTATCGCAGCCATGACACACCTCCACACATTGCCCTCTCCCAAGCATTAGGGGCCTTACACGTATGTTGTCCCAACCCATGTATTCTCAGGCTCTCCCACCATTTAGTCCTTGAACATACCTGCTCTTGCTTGTGTAATGGTCGGATGGCCAAATAGTCTATCAGTTTTTGGGTAGTCCCACCAGGGACTACCCTCTGTGTGTAAAGTAGACTTAGCAGATCAACAATGTTACTCCCACTGGTAATATCCTGCCTGTGGTGTTAGTTGCAGTGCTTTGCTCACTCCTGCCCAGCTTGATATGACATATGCTGACAGCGCTATATAATACTGGGGTTGCTGTTGATTCCCTTCTGATTCCTTTTGTATGCTTTATTGTCACATCATTCTTTCTTCATATACATATATATATATATATATATATATATATATATATATATATATATATGTGTGTGTGTGTGTGTGTGTGTAGATATATATATATATATATATATATATATATATATATATATATATATATATATATATATATATATATATATATATATATATATATATATATATATATATATATATATATATATATATATATATATATATATATATATATCTATATATCTGCACATATATACATTTCCTGTGCTGGGCACTGCTTAGACCCCCGCAAGCGCACTCAGACTTGCTTACTGGTACTTATATATGTTTACTGCTGCTTATTTGTGCTTACACCTGCTTACTAGTGCCTTATTCATTACGACAGTACCACTTTGATTGAATGACATTTAGTTAAATATCTCATGCGATACTCTTATGTCGGTTTTACAGCACAATGACATTCATTCCACATGGAAAATGATATGTGCTATTGTTGGGCTTGAACCGTGAATGCCTGTTCGTTAAGTGGATGCTCTAAACACTACACTATTGACATTTACGTTGATTCCGCATGTTTTTCTCTATTTGAATGAATTTGATGTGTAAGCTACGCTCTGCGGAGGGCAGTGACGTGCAAACATGATGCGCTTTGCTTACACCTTCGATATTGCAGCAATTCAAATGTATAACATGGACACGGGGAATTTAATTGTGAAAGTTCTAGGGACAGGGCTCAACATTCCACTACGTGCTTGTGTATTTACTACTTTGATTTTATTTCACTGTTTGTGGACACTCTTGTATGCTTAGCATACATTTCGGCATCCACGGACACTGAATTACTGACTTACTATTAGAGGCGGGCTCTACTAGTAGGCATAGTAAGTTGTGCAACTGTTGGGGCATGTTTATGCCTCCGTAGAGCACTTGTACACGCCCCCTGCACTCACACACGTTTCCTGTGCATGTTGAGGGTGCGGCGGCGCACCCTCATACATATTCATATGGCCCTGCTGCACCATCTGTAGTGATGACGCTCGGCGCAAGGCTAAAACCGTCCTTGCGCCGAGCTTCTTGAATCCCGGGGATTTTGTGGTTGAATTTTACAATACAGTTAAAGTCTACAGATTTTACATTGTCTCTGTGATAATGTGCTTATATTTTTTCATCACCTTTGTCACTCTCTTGTTTGTTTTTAAATGTGCTTCTAAGCAGTATCCCACATTCCTAATGGTTCATAGGTGTGTACTAGGCTAATGGCCTTTGGGCCTTTACAAGCCTAGCCATAGGATTAACCTGGCACAGTGCCACCCGACCTTAGTTGCTAGTGCCTCTGTTGAGTAGAGCCAATGGAGTTATCCCAGGGGTGAATTTTCTGTTTCCCAAACACTCATCAAGATTTCTCTTGAAGAGGGTCAGCGAGGTGCTCTGCTTGACATGTATGGGAAGTCTGTTCCATAGCATGGGTAGTCTCTGGGTTATGAACCTGTCCCTCCAGCATGTTCTGTTAATTGTGGTAATGAGGCTGAGGTCTCTGCAGCGTGTGCTGTGGAGGGACTGGGATTTCTTTTGATGTAGCATTTCTAACAGACCTGGGTCAGACGTGGCTTTATAAGTCAAGCAGAGATTGCCTCTAAGTAGGTGATATGAGACAGAGATTAGTTGGAAATTTTTATGTCTGTCCATATAGGACAAGTGTTTAAGGCCAATGATCCTCTTTGCAAGGTACTTTTGTGGCCTCCCCAGTTGTTGCAGGTGTCTAGTGAGGTACATGCCAAATAGGGAATTGTACTCGATAACTGGCCTAATGAGGGAAGAGCAGAGGGAGACAACGACGGGATGTGGATTTCCAAGGTGATTAGTTTGTGGTTGATCTAACCAGGGAAGAGCTGACTATTGGTGTAGAGCAATGGTCACCGATGTTAGTAATGACCAGGTCAAGGATGTTGCTACCTCTAGTGGGGGTAAAAACAAGCTGGTCCTGGGCATTAGAATGAACTCCAGGAAATGTTGGGCAAGTGTATTGATACATGAGTTGTTTACTCAGTTAATGAAGGGGTAGTTGAAGTCGCCTAGTAAGAGAGTATTAGGTTGGACCCTAAAATTCTCCAGGGTGCTTAGGAAAGTGGAGTGCAAATCTTGGGACATGGTTGGGGACCTATAGCAGGCTATGACCTGAAGAGCTGTCTTACTCAATATTAGCTGCACCTGAAATATCTCTGATGAGTTATGTTAGGCTGATTCAACACAAAGGCGAACAAACAAACTATGTATCCACAAAAGCGGACTGAGGCAGGCAAAGCAGCACACACCAACAAGAATAAATAATCTCCTTTAATATTGTTAAGCGCTTTTCGTTTGAGACTGTGCTCAAACTTCATCAGACAAAGTGTATTCACAAACCACAAGTATAAATACTGAACAAATTTACAGCTCAAATGAGCAATAGAAGCAATTAAACAATTAAAAACAATTAAAAAACATTTAAAGATGTTGACGTCATTAAAAGCATAAAAGCATAAAGAAACGCTCAATTCGATATCCAACTTTGCACACCACCTTCAACTGCTGAATAGATAAAATATAAACAATTCAAAGTATCAGTTCAATAAATTCTCATAAATATAATGGTCTATTATTATGAATTTAAATTTATGGTCCGGGTTAAATTGAGCGTTTCTTTATGCTTTTACGCTTTTAATGACGTCAACGTCTTTAAATGTTTTTTAACTGTTTTTAATTGTTTAGTTGCTTCTATTGCTCATATGAGCTGTAAATTTGTTCAGTATTTATACTTGTGGTTTGTGAATACACTTTGTCTGATGAAGTTTGAGCACAGTCTCAAACGAAAAGCGCTTAACAATATTAAAGGAGATCATTTATTCTTGTTGGTGTGTGCTGCTTTGCCTGCCTCAGTCTGCTTTTGTGGATACAGAGTTATGTTAGGCTACCAGTTTGGAGGTGTGCACATCCTTTATGAATTTGGAAACACCACCACCTTTGGTCCAACGTCTGCAGCTGAAATGTGTGGAATGAGTTATAGCCTGGTAGTGCAGGGGTGCTTTATGCTTCTTTGAACCACGTCTCTGTTACAGCACAAATGTGGGTGCCCTCCATTTTAAGGAGTGCTTCGAGTGAGTGCATTTTGAGATTTAGACTTCTAGCATTGAGCAGCATGACCCTCAGATTGCATTTGTTTGTAGCTGTTACGGTGGTAATTTGGTCTTTGGAACCCTGCCTAAATGAGGCACTATAGGGGCTGGCAAGAACTTTGGCCAATTTCCGGAAGCCCAGGGGTGACAGATGCAGGCCATCTCTCGCAAAGCATCAAGGTCTGTCAGTCATGTCATCCCAAGCAGACAGATACTGGATCCCCTTAGAATGACTCCAGAAACTTAGCCTACTGTTGAAATCAATAATTTTCTGCTTGTACTGTGGTATCATTCTGGGTGATGGTAGGATGCTGCTCAGGGCTAGGGTCATACCCACCTGGGCTACATAATCCGAGAGCTCCTCCATATCTCTTTTCATGTAGTCCAGGGAGGTACTACCCACATGTATAATGACAGAGTCATAATTGTACCAGTAGTTGAGAGACCTGAGTAGGTGCGTTATGTGATGGATCCTGGCACCTGACAAGCAGCTGTTACTTTCTCCTTATTCAACCTAGTGAGTGGGACATCAGTGTACCTCACTATCGAGTCACCTATGACTAGTTTGTTGGGCATGCTGTTTTGCCATAGGGGCTTTGGTTGAGTGGCACACTGTTTAGGGGAGTTATGTACATTGTGATTAGTGTAGTGTTGTGGTGGTCGAGTGGGTTTCTGCCTTGGAGGTCTCTGCTGCTTGGGTAGATTTTTATTGAGAGCTTCCGTGAAGGCGGGTGTGTGGTTTGTATTTATATGTGAAGGCAGTGCTTGTGTGTGTTCTGGAAGGCTATGTGTTCCATGTGTTTTGGTGCAAGTGTTGACCTTCTCCTCTTGACCAGCTATTCTGGTCTTGGCTGGAGAGTGCGTGGCTTCCAGTTTGGATATACAAGTGCATCTCTCACAAGTCTGAGTGTTGGAAGATAAGAGGAGGGGGTTGTCTGTGTACATGAGGCAGTTGCTACATTGCCTCAGGATGCCCAAGCTCACCAGGTTAAGACATGCCTGGAGGGGTGGGCATTGATAATCAGTACTGGATCTGTTTCCTTGTAGAACGTTTAGTGCTGGTAGCACTTCTGCATGCTACAATAATTGCTACAAGAAGTCTGGTAAAGCGCTAGACTGATAAGCTAGTATAAGTGCAGAAGAGGAGAGAAAGTACAGTTGTGTACCTACCATAAATGTAGATGTTCGAGTGAATTCACTGTTGCAGTCATTACACTTGGGTTATCCTGCTGGCAGGCTACCCGCAGTCGGCCAGAGTTCCAAAGTCTAGGTCCGGCGTCGGTTGCTGTTGCCTCTTCCCTGACGTCAGGGGTATAAAAGATGCAACCGATGCCATTTTCTTCATTTTTTCTTGCTCCAGACGTCAGGTGCCCCCAAATTGGTAGGCTGAAAATTATGCCAATAAGTATGCATGCACAAAATAAAACATTTCCTTCATCTAAAAGCAAATACAGACGTACAGATAAGTCCCAGCAAAGAAAGGTGGATGGTGGGTGGGTAACCTGGACTGCAGCAGTGAATACACTCGAACATCTACATTTATGGTAGGTACACAACTGTACTACGTTCATCGCGTTTCACTGTTGCAGTCATTACACTTGGGTTGAATCCCAAAGCTGAGGTTGGGTGGCTGGGCCTAAAGAGGATTAGCAGAGGCTACCAGGCCCTGCAGAACTACAGTGGCAAAGCCTGCTCTGGATTTAGAGTAGAGAGGTAAGTGGTAGTGCTTGGTGAAAGTGTGCACTGAACTCCATGTTGCAGCTTCTAAAATGTCTTTGGTTGGTGCTCCTCTGAGAAAGGCTGCTGAAGTGGCTGCTGCCCTGGTAGAATGTGGCCTAATGCCCTTAGGCACTGATTTGCCATGCTGTGCATAACAGAAGCGAATGCAATGTCCTATCCATTTTGAAATCGTCTGCTTTGAGATAGGCTTTCCTTGTGATCCTGCAGCATAAGCTACAAACAGCTGCTCAGTTTTTCTGAAAGCTTTTGTTTTATCCAAGTAGAATCATAGCTGTCTGTGTATGTCCAAAGCGTGCAGAAGTCTCTCCCCTTTATTCTGGGGATTTGGGTAGGACGTTGGCAAATGAATGGTTTGGTTAAGAGCCACACTGGAAACCACCTTTGGCATAAATGTTGGGTTTGTCCTTAGAGAGACCCTGTCCTGGTGAAAAATGATGAAAGATTCCACTGCCACTAATGCCTGTAACTCTGAGACTCTTCTTGCTGAAGTTATTGCTAGGAGCAGAGCAGTTTTCCATGATAAGAATTTTATATCAGCTGTGCTGGCTGGCTCAAAAGGAGGCAGTGTGAGCTTTTCTAAAACAAAATTTTGGTCCCAAGTAGGTACTGATGCTGTCCTTGGGGGTCTTATGTTTTTTGCCCCTCTGAGGTACTGCCTTAGTAGTGGATGTGAAAAAATAGGAGGTTCCGTATTATAATGAGCTGAAATGGCAGAGGCATGGATCTTAATAGATGAGAAGGATAGGCCTTTGTCCAGCATCTCAGTTAGGTATTGTAAAATCTGAGGTATATTTGGAACAAGTGGTTCTAGTCCTTGTGCCCGGTTCCAAGCACAGAATCTCTTCCATTTTTCTGCATAAGATTTCCTAGTGCTGGGCCTCCTGGTTTCTAAAATGACATCCATAACAGCTTTAGAGAGAGGTGTGGTCTGAGTGGCTATATTATCTGCCATGCAGCCAGATTTAAGATTCTGAGTTGAATGTGCAGAATCTGATTGTTTTGTTGAGTCAGAAGATGAGGAATTTGAAGTAAAGGCCAGGCTGGGCCTTGAGACAAACTCTTTCAGATTGGGTACCAGTGCTGGCGTGGCCAGTCTGGGGCAATCAGGATTATTTTTGGCCTCTCTTGTCTGACTTTTAGGAGCACCTTGGGAAGAAGAGGCAGTGGAGAGAAGGCATAAACTGTCAGGGTTTTCCAGCTGAATGATAGAGCATCCACTTTCCATGCTTGTGAGTGATAAGCTCTTGTGCAGAATTTCTGTAGTTGGCAGTTGTGAGGGGAGGCAAAAAGATATATGTCTGGGCGTCCCCATTTCCTTGTTATCATGCTGAAGACCTGATGATTTAGTTTCCATTCGTGAGGATCCATGAGATTTCTGCTTAGTTCGTCTGCCAGTGTATATTTCGTTCCTGGCAGGAATTGTGCCTGCAGATGTATTTGATAGGTCAATGCTGTGTTCCATAAAGTCATAGCTTGCCTGCAGAGGGGGTAGAAATGTGTGCCCCCTTCCTTGTTTATGTACCACATAACTGTGGTATTGTCCGTCTTAAATTGTCCTGGATGTAGTAGGTCCTTGAAAGCTGTCAGGGCATTCTGTACAGCTAGCATCTCTTTTTGACTGATGTGAAGATGCATTTGTTCCTTGGGCCACATGCTCTGAATACATTTTCCTGCCATGTGTGCCCCTCAGGCATAATCCGATGCATCCGTAGTTATTGTCTGCCTGGCTGTGGGTAAGGTGAAAGGCTGTCCTCTGTTGTGGTGACAGGCCTGGGACCACCATCGAAACTCCTGTTGTAGGCAGGGAATTAAAGCAATTATTGTTTCCAAGCTGTGGCAATGTTGAGTCCAAACACTTTTTAGATACCATTGTAGTTTCCTCATATGCAGTCTTGCATATGGAATTAGTAGAATGCAGAATGCCATGAAGCCCAGGGCCTGCAGAATTTTTCTTGCAGGGAGCTGGGTCTTTGTTGCCATCATTTGAAAGTAATGAGTCAATTGCCTTTGCTTGTCTGGCATGACATAAGCCATCTGGGTAGTTGTATTTAAGCTTGCACCCAGGAATATTATCTCTTCAGAGGGCACTAGTTTTGATTTCTTTTCGTTTACTGTGTACCCTAGGCAAATTAGTAATCTTTTTACAAACGCCAGATGTTTTAGAAGAATGTCCTTGCTCTCTGCTTGAATAAGGCAGTCGTCCAAGTAGGGATATATTTGTATTCCTCTTAGTCTGCAAAATGCAATTACTGGTGCCAGGCATTTTGTGAAGACCCTGGGCGCAGTAGATAAGCCAAAGGGCAGTGCAGAGAATTGGTAATGCATTGAGCCAGCTATGAATCTGAGGTATCTTCTGCAAGATTGTCTGACTGGGATATGCAGGTATGCCTCCTTGAGGTCCAAAGTAACTAGCCAAGCCTTCTTGCCCAGCATGGGTAGAAGTTGCTGCAGTGTTAACATTTTGAATTTTGGAACATCCAGGAAAGTATTTAAGATTGACAGGTCCAGTATTGGTCTCCAGGCTTTGTCCTTTCTGGGTACTAGGAAAAGTCTTGAGTAACATCCTTGTCCCTGTTCTTGCTGTGGTACTCTTTGAATAGCCCCCATGTCCATGAGAGCAGCAATTTGTTTTTGTGCCTCTGCCCATTGGTTTTGTGGCAGGTCCGGCATACCTTTTGATTTTGGAAGGGTGCGAAAGTGGAACCTGGAACCCTGAGAAGCAATATTCAGTACCCATTTGTCCTGGGCGATTATGTGCCAATTTTGTGAGAAAAGTGCTAGCTTTCCCCCTCGGTGTGCTGCCAAAAGGTAAGTGCTTGGCATTTGCAGAGGGAAGTCATTGGGACTGTTTCCTAAAAGGTTGTGATTTGTCTTCTCCTCCCTTGGGGATTGAAGCACCCCATTGCTTAGGCCTGTAGGAGCCTTGGGGCTGAGATCTGCCTCTTGGGCGTCTGTATCTGCCTCTTTGTGGCCTGTCTGACACTGGAAAGGACCAATTTTTTGAAGGCCAGTTTCTGCTAAACCTAGGTGGTTGAACCTGTAAGAAATCCTTTACTGTCTGCATTGATTTTGCATTATCCTCCATTTTCTTTAACACCTCTTCTGCCTTAACACCAAACAAAGTATCATGCTGTAGTGGAGCATCCAATAATTTTACTTTAACATGTTCAGGTAAACTTTGTTCTTTCAACTAAGCATGCCTTCGAATGACAGAGCCTGTAACTGCGGCTCTACAAGAAGCCTCTAATGAATCAAAACCACATTGCAGAGTATGCTTTCCCACTTGTTCAGCTGCATGCAATGAATCCTGCATTTCCTTATTGTCAGGATTTTCTGAGTTTGTAAGCATTTTCTGTTTTAACAAAGACATGAGGTACTGTTGATATTTAAGCATGTGAAACTGGCAGTTTAAAGCCCTTACAGCTAAAGTAGCAGAAGTGTAAAGTTTTTCCCCCATCTATCCAGAGCTCTAGAATCCCTATCAGAGGGGACAGAATTTTTAGCAGTGGAAGCCTTAACCCCTTTGGGACCCTGAGAAATTGTTTCTGGGTCAGCAGCAGGGTTTTTATAAAGAAATTTATGAGAGTCAGGGACCCTGTAGTACCTGTCTGGCTTGACTGGTGCAGGGGGTAAAGAATCAGGAGACAGACTGGATTCAGAGAAAACATCATTAACAATATCAAGCACGGGGGGGGGATAGCCAGGGGCCTGTGCTGAGGCAATAAAAGAACATCTCTGAGCCTTTTCTTGGATTCTGAATAATCCTGGCTCTCCCAATGGAAATGCTCCCTCATGGTGTGCAGGGTTTCCCCAGAAGAATAATCCTTAGGTGGGGAGGCTGAAGGTATAGATTCTTCTGCATCAGAGTCCTCATAAGGAGGGAGAGAATATCCCTGATCTGAAGAGGAATCAGAGGAAATAGAAACCTGGTCAGAGGAATCATAGTCAGTGTCTTGCCTTGGCCTTTTATCAGGAGGGGGATGGGAACCCCTGATCAAGGTAATTAAGTCTTCGGCCATTTTAAGCATCTGTTTCTTTGGCATGGATGATTGTCCAGGAGAATGCTGTACTTGTTTCCTTGTCTTTAATGGTGTTTTTGACTTTGCCTTGGCTGCTGCAGTGGACTTAATAGTAAGCTGTGACGGTCTGAAAACACCCTCAGAAACTGATGCCTGCTCAGCAGTTCTGGACTCATCTGAGGGAATAGTTTCCGCAGGCCCAATACCTTGAGTTTCCAGAGGCCTAGTTGTCTCCACGTGGGAGTCGGAGGTGGTCTGTGGCTCTGAGGTAGCGGGTGTCAGGGGCTGCAAAAGCACCTCACTGAGAACCGGCGACTGGCCTAGAAGAGGCTTTGTCGTCGGTTTTGGACCTCGGATGCCTGTCCTTGTCCTTGTCTTTGCGTTTTTTATGAATTCCGATCATCGGTTGTTCCGACGGCATAATGTAGTTAAATCTTCGGCCAAAGTAGTGTAAAGCAAAATCAAACCGACGCTTAATAGTGCGTTTGTTGAATCTAGCACAAAACCGAAAACTAGTAACGTTGTGGTCAGGGCCTAGGCAAGGAATATAGTAAGAGTGAAAGTCCTTATGAGGTATTTGCTTCCCACAAGAAATACAATTGTTAACTTTTACTGACATCGGTCTGAAGCAAGAAAAAGTTTCCCCAACGAGGTACTTAGCTTTACTGAAGACTTCGGTTCTGAAACTCAATTTCGAAAATCTCAGGAGTTGGCCGACTGGCACTTGCGAACTGCTTTTGCTTCGGGCGCCGTGCGGCAAGAAAGACTGAAGAAAATGGCGTCGGTTGCATCTTTTATACCCCTGGCGCATTGACGTCAGAGAAGAGGCGACAGCAACCGACGCCGGACCTAGACTTTGGAACTCTGGCCAACTGCGGGTAGCCTACCAGCAGGATAACCCAAGTTTAATGACTGCAACAGTGAAACACGATGAACATCTAGTAGATCTAAGGGAAAAATTGAAGAGCAGACACTGGCACCGCTCAGAAGCTTACAAACAGTCCTGGATACAGCAAGTCTGTATCTGGACTAGACTAGTTACAGGAAAGGTGGGAAACAAGTGCAAATGTGGGCTTTTAAACTGGAAAGCTGGGAGAGATGGAAAAACTGTCCAAACAGACAAACTACAATTTCTTGGCCAGGAAACACTCCTCTTGTGGTAGATAGGCTACCTAGTGCTTACCACTCCCACTGATAAGCTAGAAGGCTTCCCTCCAACACAGAAAGGCTTGGGGGGAGGGCTGAGAAGCTTACAAACAGTCCTGGACACAGCAAATCTGTATCTGGACTAGACTAGTTACAGGAAAGGGGGAAACAAGTGCAAATGTGGGCTTTTAAATAAGAAAGTTATAAGAGATGGAAAAACTGTCAGAATGGCCAATAAATACAATTTCTGGGCCAGAACCCAGTCCTTATGTGGCAGATAGACTGCCTAGTGCTTACCACTCCCACTGGTAAGCTAGAAGGCTTCCCTCCAACACAGAAAGGCTTGGGGGGGGGGCTCAGGAGCTTACATACAGTCTAGGATATAGCAAATTTGTATCTGGACTAGACTAGTTACAGGAAAGGGGGGAAACAAGTGCAAATGCAGGCTTTTAAATCAGGAGGTTGAGAGAGATTGAAAAACTGCCCAAAAGGCCAATAACTTCAATTTCTGGGCCAAAAAACACTCCTTATGTGGTAGATAGGTTACCTAGTGCTTACCACTCCCACTGATAAGCTAGAAGGCTTTCCTCCAACACAGAAAGGCTTGGGGAGCTTAGAAGCTTACAAACAGTCCTGGATACAGCACATCTGTATCTAGACTAGACTAGTTACAGGAAAGGGGGGAAACAAGTGCAAATGCGGGCTTTTAAATCAGGAAGTTGAGAAAGATAGAAAGACTGCACAAATGGCCAATAACTTCAATTTCTGGGCTAGAAACCACTCCTTATGTGGTAGATAGGTTACCTTGTGCTTACCACTCCCACTGATAAGCTAGAAGGCTTCCCTCCTACACAGAAAGGCATGGGGGGGGGGTTCAGGAGCTTACAAACGGTCCTGGATACAGCAAATCTGTATCTGGACTAGACTAGTTACAGGAAAGGGAAAAACAAGCTTAGAATTTTTTTAAGTAAAGTGGAAAAGGAGAAAGCTGGAACAGATGATAATTTAAGGTTAAAAATCTAAGTGGGTTGGCCTTCTCAAATGTTCTCTCTCTATTAGGTAGAATGAACTAATGACACCAGACTGGGAGGAATGTCCCAGATCAAATATGCAGTATGGGCAGGCAACTGCAAAGCCACCAAGTATAAGAACAAGACAACAATAGGAAGGGCAGATGGGAAACTATTACAACTACTAGCTGTAGCCACTAAATGAAAGTTTTAAACAGATAAAGGAGCAAGGAGACTCTAGGGAATGATTTTAATTGCAAATAAATCAGTCATACACCTGACTAGAACACAGAAATCACAAAGAAATGCACAGAAAGGCATAGATAGAGCACTCACAAACAGAAAACACAACTCTCAGTATGAAAAAGCAGTTTACAGTTAAGTAATTCAGTAAACATGCAATTAGAGTAATGAAACAGTATCTAGCAATGAGAAATACAGTTAAAACAGTATAAAACTCTACATAAATGCAGTGAAACTGTAAAAAAGCTTTATAACAGTGCAAAATGTAGTAGATTAACTGTATAGCACAATTATAAGTGTTACAGAAGTGCAATCCAATGAAATAAGTGTAAGAAATAACTTATTCTGCTCTTGGAATCTTAAGGAATTTCTGCTTAGCCCTAGTAATGAACAACCATCAACAGCCTGGTAAATATAAGCACAGCCCTTACCAGCCACAGGGTTTATATACCAAGGAGCTCGAATTACTACTCAGTCCTACTAGCCCCTGCTGCTACCCAATCACTCATGCTACAGAAGTCAGGAAACCCTGTTACTCTCAATAATAATGAAGACAACACACTATCAGCAGAAAATGGCTGACAGAAACACAGGAAACTCAACAAAAAAAACTACCAGGCCTTGACAACAGCAGGCCTCCATCAAGATTATGCAACCTGAGTAGAACACAGAAACCAGACGGTAAATGCATGGAAAGAGCACTCACAAACAGAAAATACAAGTCTCAGTATGAAAAAGCAGTTTACAGTTTAGTAATTCAATAAAATGAAATTATAGTAATGCACACTATTACAGCTACTAGCTGTAGTCACTAAATTAAAGTTTTAAACAGATAAAGGAGCAAGGAGACTCTAGAGAATGCTTTTAACTGCAAACAAATCAGTTATATGATACCTGACTAGAACATAGAAACCTCAAAAAAAATGCACAGAAAGGCACAGATAGAGCACTCACAAACAGAAAATACAACTCTCGGTATGAAAAAGCAGTTTAAAGTTAAGCAATTCAGTAAACATGCAATTAGAGTAATGAGTTATGGGCTATTTGGTACTCATATTTATGCTAATTAGATGTTCAGGTTTTTATGTGGATATACTTACTTTTCAAGGGAATTTGTTCATTTTCAATATCTGCAGGTTGAGAGGTGTGCCCATACTTGAAAGAGAAGCAGTAGTCAAGTACAATACTGTTTCTTTACACAAGAAAATACAAAGCTTTGTAGAGGTAATATAATATCCAAACAGATACAATGCTACACAAGATGTAGTTTTGTCAAGGGATAGTGGAGTCTCCATCCCTCACTGGCATATTTTATTCCCACTTCAATGGATTTAAGGAAACCAGACACATGAGGCAACCAACATTCAAGGACTATGGGCCATCATCCGGCAAAGAGTAAGATTTACTACTGCTTTTAATCAACGAGGCTCTCGCTGGCTGGCAGGCACAGTGCAAATGCCTGGTATGCTAGGCTTCATGCAGGTGTTCATTTATACGCACTTACAATGCCCAGCTAGAACTTGATGCTTTTCTTAGCAGGCTTGCAGCCCCAAGCCTACTCTTAATGCTTGGAGAATACACTTACAGTTTGATCCACAGATGTTGCTCTTTGGCAGGATGTACTTGCTTTGGTGTGTGTTTCGTGTAAGTTTGGGCATGTGTTTACTTACCCTGGGAAAAATTCGCCATTCGGTTATATCAGCTTTTGCTATATTCATCTTGTGGAAATGAAGTCTGGTTTTATGAGGTTCGATGTTTAGAAGTAGATGACATTGGCCATTCACTCACACATGCTCTAGCCTTTTCTTTCAGTGTCTTGTTCATTACATGATCTGAAGTAGTCTGTATCACAGTCAGGGCTTCATCCATGTTACCACCTTTAATAGCTACAGACTGCAACATGGTATTATTACAGTTTGCTCCAAAAATTCAAATACGTAAAACAGAAAGAAAATGGTGAATGTGAAAATAAAAGTTAAGCATCGGTAAAACTTAACCATAATGACAATTTTGTATGGCAATTGCTCATCCTCTTCAAAAACACCAGAACTAAGACCACAGGTCTTAGCTAAACAAAGAAAACGTTCCCAGGCTTTAACTCTTCCCCTTATCCATAATGCCTGACACTCCTTCCTATTTGCCACATCAGAAATATGCCACTCATGACTGACTTTTAAATATAAGACAAAAAAAAATGGCAAACACATCTAAAGGTACATTAGTACAGGCCTTCTTCAACAGATCCATCTGTCAGGCCAGGGGAAGGAGATTGGGTAGGTAGAACTGGATGAACCATGACCATGCAAATATATCATTATGGTACTTAGACAACTTTCATAACGGACAAGTTCTCGTTTATCCTTTTTAAAAAAAACATCAGGAAGTAGTCCACAGCTTATCTATCTGGGTGGCATCATGAAAGAATATCTCAAAAGAGTGTTGCCCCAAAGGAAGTCCTAGACCTCCAGATCACATCCAGTTTATATTTTTTTTTGCAAAAATATTCAGAGAAGCCCATGTAGCAAACACTTAAATATTGTCCAGGGACACATTTCTAAAGAATGCTTGGAATGCGGTCACTACTCTAGTGGAATAACCTGTAGATGAATTTGGAACATCTTGTTGTATATGATAACAACAACATTTAATACACTCTCACAGTCACTTAAACAGAGTGTTTGATTATATGGTGGACCTACCCTAAGAACAAGCATGTACACCCCTCCATGTCAGTTGCCTAGGTAGCTAATTGAACCCAGGTTGTTTGGACCACAGTTAAAGCTTTATCCCTCTATACCAGTGGAACAGCTGGCTTTTTCCAGAATATTGGTAGCTATCAGCTTTCAGCCGAGGCACTTGAGAAATACAGACTTTTGTGGATTTTATTAAACAAAAATCAATTTTGGATCACTGGTTTGCTGTGTGTGGTATTTGTGTATTTTCCATTTGCTGTTCGAGTGGTGGTTGGAATATCTATCGGAAAGAGTTTGGGTAACATTGCTCGTTCCCATAGCTTCATGGCCTCTCATCCATTTCCATAACCTCATGACTTCTTGACACCTAAGCACAGGAGATATGAAGGAGTCCCCCCACTAACTTATATACAACACCACAAATATATTTTCAAAGCATGGTAATCACACTCCATGGGGGTAAATCTTGGCACATCTACAGAATGAGAAGAACTGCCCTTACCTCAAGAACAGTGATGTGCACACAGGTCTACAACCACAACTGGGCACCAAGGCTGTCTGCCCTTGACAATGTGGCCACCAACACAAGGGTTGAGGAATACATGATAATGGTCAGCAAAGATAGACAGAGATGAAATTAACTGCCCAAAGTACAGTTTAGGGATGGTCAACCACCTGCAGATCCTTTTGACATGGAGATCTCAATTTGGTCTGACATAAGATCCAAGCACTGACACCTATGCATTTTTGGAGTCTACTGCAGAACCAACTTGCATGTAATACCTGGTGAAAAGAACCAGATAAATTATGGCTGCCACTCATCTTAGAGTCTTGAGACAGAAGATACTGATAAAGAATTGTGCTAGAAGAACTAAGACATCATACACTGAAGAAACAGGATTCTGTCTAAAGGAAGACTAGCTTGCAAAGCAAACTGTCCACAAAAACAGCCTACAAAAGTGAAGATCTGCAATGGTTACATCCGTTATTTTCCAATGTTCCTGTAATCCATAATGACTAGAAGAGCCATAGTACAGAATCCCCTGCAAAGACTGACTGCTGCCTCATCTGTGCAGCAGAAGCCAGTCACTCCGCTATAGAAACAGCTTAACAGCTTGCAGCCCCTGGTTTGCTAAAAACTACAGTCATGTATTTTGCAAACACCATAGCCACTAAGGTGAGTCAGAATGCAAAGGTGCAAATCTTTTAGTAGTTGGCTCCTTCATGTGTGTAAAGGGACCTCCTTGGCAATTTTTATGTGGAATTAGGCATCTTAGATAAATAATTAGTACATCCAATCACTTCTTGATAGGAAGAGAACTGGGAACACCATGATAATCCAGAACTTTTCTTACAGAGTAAACACACTGAGGCATCAGAGGTCCAGAATTGTCCTGCATGATAGCCAACCATTCTGACAGAGAGACAAATGGCCTTTGGTCATAGACAGGGTCTTGGGGTTTCTGTTTCTTCTGTCTCATGGATTAAGGACTATAATATCCTTGGCTGGATTCCCATTTTTGAAATTAGCTCTTTTCAGATTACTGAAAATTTTACTGCTGCTGATGACACTTGTACTAGAACTGACACAGAATGTTTTACATCCTAACATGATGCAAACAACTCTGAGAGTTTTCTGTTCCTTTTCATTGTTGTCCAGGCTATCCTTATCTTTAGGGCCATGCAAGACAGCAATGTTAAAGGAGACATTTAATGAGGATGCCTTGAAATTATTAGCTCAACAGTGACGTGTAACCAGATCTGCTGCCCTTATTGCACCAAGCCACATTATGTACAAAGTGCATGGGGAGATTAGATACACCACAGATAAAGTCCCTCACTGAGAGAAGAGCTTTGGTTGGGCATATTTGCAAGACAGCTTCTCTAGTGCTTTGGAACTCTTGTCTGCAATCATATGCTGGTACTTTACTAGGTGAGATAAATAACTGAGTAAATGATGTATATAGTCCCTTCTAAGAACAGACTAAGGTACTAGACTCTTTTTCTAGGAAATGAACCTTTTGGTTCTGAGGAGCGAAAGCCTTTTTTAAGGGGCTCTTGCAGTAACAGCAGAGTCAATAATAGGGTACTGGACCCAACAGTTCCATTCTTTGGGAGGGTATAGGGTCCTGTCATCCTTTGCAGTCTCCTTGGTACAGGTAATACAACATTAATCTTTGCTCCCAAGGTAACAAGGGCTACCATCTTGCTGGCAGGGACAACTACCCAGGAAGTCAAAGAGTTTTATAAAAAGACTTCCTGCAAGACCATCTCTGAAAACAATGCTGGAACACTGTCCAACGTTTTACCTTGCATCATTTATAATATCTCTCCAGTGTTGAAGTTATCTGGAAAGAAACTGGGTAACCTCCTGGATCTCCAATGTCTGTGTCTGGTATGACACACTTTAACAAGTAGTAAATGTTTTTCCTCTTAACCATGATCTTCCCCCCATTCCTTGTTGGGTAACATTCTGAAGAGGAAAAGGAAGAAGAAGAATTGTAAACAGTCCAACTCCAACAGCTGGCACTCCACTTTTCCATTCTTATGGTACACAAGCCAAAAATGTACAAAGACAGGTGTAAATAGTCTCAGATCAAAGCTGGGTGTTTTGCAAGTGCCAGGGTTGGCCCATGACAGATATATGAAACATCATAATAGCTGTCAATGCCAATATTGTGCCCAATGATTAGTACATCAATATTAAAGAACTAGGTCAGACTTCCATAACGTTATCAGCACCAGCACTAAAGAATTGATTCTGATCCTCAATATTCTGTGGGGTTCTGTGTCACCAAGTCTGGGACCAAGGCCCTTAGAGCCACTGGTTTAAAAAACAAAAAAAAAATTCAGACCTTTAAACTGATGCCAACAGCAGTGGCATCACACTGAAGCCAAAGATTACACTTCTAGTCCAGTGTTCAAGGAGGCATTCAGTAGCAATGGGTCTGACACAAACACCATCGACACTGATGGCAACATTAATTTAGGAAATCCATCTGTATCAGCACCTGCTGGTTGCCCATAAGTCTTGTCAGGACTGGAGATATCACTAGGTCCAGTGAGGAGATATACATATAGTGGGGTAAAAACAATTTATCCCTGCCTCCTCTTGCATCACAGGGGAAAGGAATGAGATCAATCTCAATCACAAAACCTCTTACAGACTCCTTAGTTAGCCACTGGCATCATTTTACATGTCCATTTTTTTGTTTCAAAAGCCATTCTTAGGCTTCTGATTCCCTTTTCACTACATTTCAGTTAGAATTCCACAAGTTGTAGGTCGTCTGTACTCATAGATGTGAGATGGTCTGATTCATCTTCAAAACCATTAGGATTGAGACCATATATCCTACCTCAGTAAAGAAAACTTTCCCAAGCTACAACTCCTCCCCTTATCCATAATGCCTCATGCTCCTTGCTACTCTCCAGATCTCTTCTGGCATTTGCGAAGCTTGCATAGAAAATGACCTCAGGCTATACTTGCTTTGCTGCTATAGCTTTTGTGAGAAAAAAAAATCCGAAATTCAAAATTTCTTTGATCAGGACTGTTCATTTACCAATTATTGGCTGGCATTTTGGGCCATGTCCAACCTCTTTTCTGCAACTAAGGTTGTGTTCTCCTCCCCAACTAGGCCACTTGGAAAAAAAAAACACATACTCTAATGCACAGTTGTTTTTTAGAATGCATTCAGTAGTTAGTGTTAGACTTTTCCAGTTTATTCTTGGTGAGCTTCCTCCTGTTATCTTACTGGTGCTGTTGCATGTTTACAACCCCATTTAGGAAAACTCCACCATAGAACTAAAAGAAATCTATTTTTCACTCTCTCTCTCGCTGTTTTCTGAGTTATTTTAACATCTTAAAATCACTCTGTTTCTTATAGAATTTTAATGTTATCTGCAAAACTGGTATCAATGGGGCTTGACATATCAACGTGATCTTATTTTTCTTCAAGCCTTTCTCTTTCCCATAATCCATTTCAAGTCTGCTTTATATGAGTCATGCAAGACATAAGGAAGTAGTAGTGTATTCCCTTTCCATTAACATATAATGGGATTAGTGTCAGTAACTGTCATCTTATATACTGTCTGTAACAGGACTGCTTCTTTTATTTCTTGCATGGTCTTCATTGAGTGTGTCTCGGGGCTTGCTTTATAGTATACTAAGGGATTATACAGCTGCAACCAAAACAGTTGCTAAATTGCAGACTTTGATTAAAGTATCTTTTTGTAGTCCAAGATGAACTGACAGCCCCTCCCCCCTACACTTTGGTAAATGTGCTGATACTTTACAAGAATTAAACAAAAAATATTTTCTGACTTTTCTCTAAATGTCACAGACATCTTTGATACTACATTCAAGTCATCTTAAAATGTAAAATATTATAAACAAATATTTAAAGTTTAAAGCTTAGCATTTCAGTACTGCGATGCTATTTATGCAAATTTGGCAAAAGAGGTGACAATTGCCTTTGAACCACTGATTGATCTAATTGCTGTCTTTTGCTATGGAAGGCATGGCTAGATTAGAAGCAGCTGTGAATCAGTGTAAGTTCTCTTCCTCTCTGCAATAAAGACAATGGAAATCAGTTTCACGCCTCTCTGTCTTGTTTACAGCAGCCTGAGCTCCTGACTACAAATTTCTATGTCTGTATTATGTCATGCAGGTATAGACAAATTCCTCTGCAACTTATGTGAGAAGTTAAGCTTAAAAAAGTGGGTGGTCTTTTCTCTTCCTTTGATACCAAAGTGAGGAAATGAAAGTTTTATAAAGTACAAACAGGTTTCAGGTACCTTACACAGTATTGGAATCATATTCTAGGGAGAAAAGCACCCTAAGAATTGGGTTAAACTATAGGAGAAGGTGGTGTTGTCCTAACAGACCTGCTGTCTCGACTACCCGTACATGAATATTTTGTGATGGAAGGTCAAACTGACTTCAGGACAGTCCAGTGCTCTACCTAAAATGATTGTTTCCTATTGTTTTTAGCATCTTGAATACATAAAGAATGAATTACTTCAATAACAGACTGACATCAGTTTAATACAAAACATTTGTTGAATGCTTTAAAATCAAATCATGCAGCAAATAGCTTATACACAAGTTTAATAATATATTCCTTAGATGGACAGACAAAATGATGCTTACTGTTCTGTAACCTTACTATTTTATGAAACCTGAATTTGGAGACAAATATGTATTTGAAGAGAACACTTAAGTAGAAATGATCAGACTAAAACACAGTAGAAAAAGGTTGTAGTGTATGGAGTGTGGTGATTATGCTCCAATATTCAGAAAAATGATGAATTAGTTAAGCATTAGAGTGGAACAAAACCTTATCTTAACAAATGTTAAGCACCTTTTGCTTAAGTTGATAAGGATGGGTCTCAAGCTAGGTACTGACCAGCAAATGACAACAGCAAAGTAAAAGTTTTGTTTCTGCCTGCTGCCTGTCGGTAATGTTTCCTGTCTTCCTCAGGTTGTATGTTCGCCTGCATTTGCTGAAAGATACATAGCCTGAAAGTCAAATGTATGCCATTATTTTATATTTATTTATTTATTTAAATCCAATCCTCAGTAATTTGTTCAAAAAACACAGACTTTCTCAGGAACAGACCAAACATATGATAACAAGGCAAAAATCTCAACATTCTGTGAAAACATGGATAGTTGAGAGGCATGGAGGGTGAGTGTACACTGCCTTAGTGACACCACTCGCCAAATGCTTTACAGCTCTGAAAGCTGGAAAAACACTTAATGATTTGTTTTCTTTTTTATTGTGACTAGTAGTACATGGAACAGATAAAGCTCCATGGATTACAAAGAATTATGATCAGGTCTCCGATCCTAACCTACTATTAGGTATTATTCTTGACACAGATGTCAAGACTCATCTCTCTCTCATGCTTCACTCTCACGGTGAATTTCTAGGCATCCATGTCTCAAACACATATTAAGTTAGTTAGAATCAGCAGCCACTCATAATCCCGTATTTTATGAAGTTGCAAACTAAGCCCAAAATGTTTACAGAAGCTGATTAATTTACAGTAGATACATTTAACCTTAAATACACAAATAAGACTTCTGTCAGAAAAGGAAGGAGACAGAGAGGGAAAATAGTCTGAAATGTCTAATTCCTGCAGGTGTCATTTAGTTTTCTAACCACAGAAAAAATTAAGTTTCTTAATTTGTGTAAGTCCACTGTTGTACAAACGGAGCCAAAGCAGGAAAGTCTCAATTAAAACCTATATTTATTTCTCAGTAAAACCAGTAAATAAAACGGGATGAGTGTGCTTTCACTAATACAGCTTCATCAGATCCATACAAAAAATCACCATTATAGCATATATATATAACCGAATTCAAATATTTTACCCAATCAAACTTCCAGGGCAATTAAGTCCTTAAAGAAATATCTTCCATTGAAAGCATACTATTACACATCACTGCAGAGTTAAATCAGCTTGTAAATAAATACCTGTATTCATAAATACTTGTACTGAAAACAATATAGACAATGTACATGCATACACTGATATGTATGCAAAGTCTTCATAATATATGCAAAATAACCAATGCAAAACTAAGACATCATAAATACTTATTATAGACAGAAACAAGCCCTTTCCAGTTAATCTACATGGATCACTTAAGTGCAGTATAATATATATACCTTAAAAAATTTTACTAAATCTTTCATCAAGGCTGCATATCAATGAAATGTATATATACACATGTATATCTAAACTATAAGAAGTGTATATATTTCAATCATCTAATGTTACGTTTTTTCAATGAGGGTTTTACAGATGCCCTCTCATTAAGTCCCATGCCTCTATCAGCCCTTAGTGTTATGATCCAGTCATTCTCTCTGGATTCAATATGGTTCCTTAAATCACCTCCTCGTATACTAGGAACTATAACCTCAACGGCTCTGAAAAGAAAAGTGTGACTTACATCTTTGTGTTTAATGTGCTTAGCTAAGGCATCATGTTCTGATTGTTTTCTGATGTGGTAAACATGTTCACGTATTCTATCTTTAAAAGCTCTGTTAGTTTTTCCAATGTAAAAAGAGGAACATTGCCGGCATACTGCTAAATACACCAAATTAAATGTCATACAGTCTGCTCTGGCTGATATTCTAAAACTTCTACCTAAGTCAGGATGAAAGAAGATATTGCTAGTGTCTATATACTGACAAAAGTTACAATGCCCACACGGTCTAGTGTGTGCATCACCATCTTGTACTCCCCTATTCTTAGGATAACAAAGCATCCTCTTTAGATTCTTCTTATTACGATATAAAAAATATGGTCTTTCACCTACTATCTCTCTTATATCCTCATCTGTCTGTAATATTGACCAGTTCTTGGAAATAATTTTATTCAGTTCCACTCTATCACTAGTATAAAAAGTGGGAATCTTAACTATGGGTGGTCTGTTATGTGACACATCCCTATGTATACTGGAGCTGGGTCCAAAGTATGGTGCAGCTATACCTTCCCTATAACTAGCTACTAATGCCAGTTGCTCATCTATTTCACCTTCACTATAGCCTCTATCTAGCAATTTCTGCCTTAAACTAGCCAGTTCATCTATAAAGCCTGCTTCTGAGGGATTCAGTCTAGAGGCTCTCATTCCTTGACCCTTAATGATATTCCTGAATACAAATCTGGGATGCATACTGGATCTTGCTAACAAACTATTCCGATAACAAGACTTACGATATACCCCAGTATTAAATAACCCATTAGATAATCTTTCTATATATATATCCAGGTACTCTATTCTGGAGCTAGAACTCTGAATGGTAAACTTGAGATAGTTAAATCATTTATTTTCCTAAAGAATATATCTAGTTCTTCTCCATTCGAAATAAATATAGGTTTTAATTGAGACTTTCCTGCTTTGGCTCCGTTTGTACAACAGTGGACATTTACATATAATAACGTAACTACGGAGCATTTGTCAGATTGGCTAGCAGTTAATTTGTTGATTTTATTAATTTTTCTTAATTTGTATGTCTGTATCACTAAGGTATATGCAAGCAACTATACACTGAAACAAAAAATTCGATATGTCTAAATGTAAATGAAACTTAAAGCCAATAAAGAAGACACATACTGTACATATATGTATATACATATTGCCATTTATTTATGTCTGCCTGAATTTAGCATGCATTTGCTAGTAATAACTCATTTTACTTATTTTGGATTAGTACCATGTAAGTAATAAAAAGAGAGAGAAGGGATTGCATTGGGTTGTTAAAACTCATAGCTCATCTGCAAATTACAGTTGTATAGCATGACAACGGGTAAAAAAATCACCAAAATGACTGTTTTTATGACTTCGCAGTTACACTCTGGCAAGCAATATTATATCAGACAAGTTCAAATAATGTGGGTAACATGCACTGAGAAAACAAACAACAATTAGACTATTTCTTGTGTTTATCATTAAAATTCAGTGTAATAAACTAAGACAAAATAGAATAACACTGACTAGAGACTGTTTTAAAAGGCATAGTTCACAGAACACTATCAGGTTGCTGAAAACATGCTTCAAAGACTCATGGCAATTATTCTCATATGCAAATTATTATTAAAATAACCATCTTGAGAGAAGCTTAACATTATTTAATGTTTTATAGCAAAAACAGTGTGTTTATTTAAGGAAATAATTTTAAAAAGATGTGATTATATAAGCACACCACCAACATGACTTGGATAGAATCCTAATTCATGGTAAGCGTTAGTTAAAATGTATTAACAGATTTATACAATGTCAGGCTTTTGGTTATCACATGTAGAGGTTCTATTTTCTTATGTGTTTCTTAACATTATAGTTATATTATATTATATTATAGTTTCTTACATTCTGTCATATGCATATACTACAACTTAAGGTTAAAAAGTTTGCAACCAAAGTGTACTAAAGGAAAAGCAGTGAGATATAAGATTAAAAAAATATTCTTAAAGGTTGATATGATTGCTTGTTTAAACAAAGAATTAGAAACCAGCTTTTCTAGGAAATTTAACTATTTGCATAATTAAAAGATTTCCTACGTGATACCAGCTCTGTCTATACACACACACACACACACACACACACACACACACATATATATATATATATATATATATATATATATATATATCTATATATATATATATATATATGCACACACACACACACACACACACACACACACACACACACACACACACACACACACACACACACACACACATTATATATGCCTAAAAGCTAATCATGTCACTATGGTACGTAATACATCAGTTTCCAAACTGTTTTGGTTTTGAGTCAGATAGAAAAAAAAAGAACAGGTACATTTTGCAGTATTTAAAAAAGACGACAAATATGGTACAATATGTTTAAACAGAATACAATACAGATAAAGAGTTTTATAAGGGTAATTTTACATAAAAAGGGATAATCAGTGACTGAGAAGATAAGAGTCTATTCATCAAGTACCCTCCTCTCCCACATACCTTCACACAGTAGCAGGACTGCAACATTTCATGGATATGGCAAACTTTGTAGACAAACATATTGTACATTATACTGTGATGCATAACAAAAAAAGAAGCAGCTTTTTAAAGTACATATTTAAAGCTATTAAAAGCATTCACTGTATTTATAGTTTAATTAATACAAGTCTGATACAACAATGTCCTATTTATGTTACAAGTAAAGTTAAAATGCTATATACACAGCAATTCTGATGCTATTCATTTTGCAGATATGAAAAATGCACATCAGAGTGAAATCCAAGGCTGGCTTTCATAACAGGCATAGATCACTTCTCAACAGTCTGTAGGAAACAGAATAAAGAGCTAGGACTCTTTACTCCCTGTATTCTTTTTGTAAGGAACCTCTGTGGACATTCCATTTGTTGCATGTGCCTGGTCAGGTACATACCCAAATGGGCATTCTACTCAATGACAGGCCTGGTGAGGGCCAAATACAGTGGAACAATGACTTCCCTAGACCTAGAGGTCATGCCCTTGCTTATAACATGAACAACAAAGAAATATTTCCTTACTTCCCGAGACACACGTTCAGAAGCCAAGTTACTTTCTACATGTGTACCCAAATCCTTGACTACTGGTTCTACTGTTAGAGGTGTGCTATTCATGAGGTAGTTCAAAGGGTGGTTGACTTCCCAAAGGGTACTATTACACATTTCATAGTACTGAGGTTTAAACAGTGGCTTTGGCATTAGTCATTTTCTATGTTAATCAATCCTGTAGGCTGTTAGTGTCTTGGGGGGATTCTATGACCTCTCCTAGTTTGCAATCATCTACAACTTGGCCTGCCAGAGACTCTTGACACTGACCTCGACTTCAGAGAAGTAGATGCCAAAAAGAAGCCGACCAAGTATAGAGCTCTGAGGGGCTTTACTTCTCCTTGTGGAGGTGTTCTCCTATATCCTAATTTCCCAGGTCCAGCATGCAATGTAGGAGTTCATACCTATATTCATGAGTTTATTTACAATGCCAGAGAGGGGTATTGTATCAAATGGCTTAGCCGAGTCAAGGTAGTCAGTAAGTACCATTTTGCTATCATCCACTGCCTTGGTTACCATTTTAAAGACACCCACCAGGTTGAGTACACATGATCTGCCCTTCACGCAACCAAACTAGGTTGGATCCAGTGTTTGAAGGTTTCCTATGTCATTATTAATCATCATCATCTTCTTTCGGCTGTTCCCATTAGGGGTCGCCACAGCAGATCACCTGTTTCCATTTCTTCCTGTCCTCTGAATCTTGATCTGTCACACCAACCACCTGCATGTCCTCCCTCACCACATCCATAAACCTTATCTTAGGCCTTCCTCTTTTCCTGTTACCTGGTAGCTTCATCCTTAGCATCTTTTTCCCAATTTACTCAGCATCCCTCCTCAGCACATGTCCAAACCAACGTAATCGTGCCTCTTTGGCTTTGTCTCCAAACCTTCCAACCTGGGCTGACCCTCTAATATACTTATTCCTAATCCTGTCCACCCTTGTCACACCCAGTGCAAATCTTAACATCTTTAATTCTGCCACATCCAGCTCAAACTCCTGCCTTTTTGTCAATGCCACTGTCTCCAACCCATATAACATAGCTGGTCTCACTACCCTCTTGTAGACCTTCCCTTTCACTCTTACAGGTACTCGTCTGTCACAAATCTCTCCTGACACTCTTCTCCACCCACTCCATCCTGCCTGTACTCCTTCTTCACCTCTCTTCCACACTCACAGTTACTCTGAACTACTGACCCTAAGTATTTAAATGCATCCACCTTTGCCACCTATACTCCTTGCATCCTCACCATTCCTCTATCCTCCCTCTCATTCACACACATATATTCTGTCTTAGTCCTGCTGACCTTCATTCCTCTTCTTTCTAGAGCATATCTCCATCTCTCCAGGGTCTCCTCCACCTGTTCCCTACTCTCACTACAGATCACAATGTCATCTGCAAACATCATAGTCCACGGGGACTCCTGTCTGATCTCGTCTGTCAACCTGTCCATCACCATTGCAAATAAGAAAGGGCTCAGAGCTGATCCTTGATGTAACCCCACCTCCACCTTAAAAGCATCCGTCACTCCCACCGCAGACCTCATCGCTGTCACACTACCCTCGTACATATCCTGTACCATACTTACATACTTTTCTGACACTCCTGACTTCCTCATGCAATACCACAACTCCTCTCTAGGCACCCTGTCATATGCTTTCTCTAAGTCTACAAAAACACAATGCAACTCCTTCTGACATTCTCTGTACTTCTCCATCAACACTCTCAGAGCAAAGATCACATCTGTAGTGCTCTTTCCCGGCATGAAACCATACTGCTGATCACTAATCATCACGTCCCTTCTTACCCTTGCTTCCACTACTCTTTCCCATAACTTCATGCTGTGACTGATCAATTTAATCCCTCTGTAGTTACTACAGCTCAGCACATCACCCTTATTCTTAAAAATCGGTACCAAAACACTTTTTCTCCATTCCTCAGGCATCCTCTCACTTTCCAAGATTTCATTAAACAATCTGATTAAAAACTCCACTGCCATTTCACCTAATTAATCAATTCCATGGTAATGCTTTGCATATGAGACTAGTCAGACTTACAGGTCTGTTGTTCCCCGGGTCCATTAATGGCTCACCCTTGTGCAGAGCGATGACCATTGCAGTTTTCCATTCACACGGCAAAAAGCCTTTCTGGAGGTTATGGTTAAATAGTGACTCCAGCGGCCCCAACATGTCATGTTTCAGGTAATATTATCGGAGGCCACTGATACATGTTTCTGGCCTTAGAGAACACATCTAGGACCTGTTCCCTATTGAAAGTTGGAGGACTGTTTGCCTGTATTTCTTGGGGGGTGGGGTGGGGGGAGAGGAGGTAAAACTGGAGCTGAATTTGTTGGCTAGCAGATTTGCTGTACCTTCTGGCTCCATTTACAATCAGTTCTACACACTGATGTGTGCTGACTTTGATATTTTGGACATAGCTAAAGAAAGCCTTGTGGTTGTCCTTTGAGGCTATCTTTAGCCTAAATGTGGCTTTAGCAGACTTAATTTAACATCTTAATTGTTTAGATTGTTTAGAGTATTTTTATTATACTGGGCATAACACTTACTAATCTTGGCTATGACTTTTTTCTTTTGTTGTACAACCTGTTTATGTTTGGATTCCACCAGGGTGTTTTTTTTTTTTTTGCTTAGTTCTGGCCTTATTTCTGGTAGTCAGAGCAATCCTGAACTTTATTATCATGACTGTAAAAGGTTTCTGTGAACATTCTGCATGGGCAGCTGTGTTCTCAAGGTTTTGGGGGGGCTTGAAATTTTGGCAGGTTATCACTCAGTAATATGAGGTTTGCCTTAGAATAGTTCCTAAATGTTATGGGGTTAGGAGGAGTCATTAAATAGTTTATTATAACGGAGACAGTTTTGTGGTCTGACCTTAACAAGAGACGACACTACACCAGGAGGGTACAGTTTTATCTCATGTTTGTGAGCACCTGGTCAAGTATGTTTACATTCCTATTTGGTGTATGGACTATCTGGTTCAATTTATTTGTGTTTACAAAGTCCAAGAATCTCTGGCCTGTAAGTTTGGAGTCATGTAAGCATCCCAGTTTACAGTGGGATGGTTTAAGTCATCCCTGAATATGGTATTGGGTTAAATGGCGAGGGCCTCCAGTAAGTCCAAGTATGAGTTATGGGTTTCTTGGGTCACAGAGGGTGACCTATACCTTGCAAGTATATGATATGGTACTTTGCCTATGGAAATGTGGACATGGAGAAGCTCACCTGCATCATCCTGACTAGTCTTGAAGTGAAGTTGTTGACATAAGTTGAAACACTTCAACCTTTGGTCCCTGCCTGTGCAGTAGGCAGCCTGAATCTGTGAAAGGTACTGAAGTCCTGCACTGATGGAGTGCTCTCTGTCACTTTAAACCATACTTCTGTAACTGCTCAGACATCCACATTCTCCAGGGTGTGGACAGCCTGGCAGGAGTGGAGTTTGTTTATTCAGGTTTCTGATATTAACACATTTAAATTCCCTTGTGTTGGTTTTGCTATATTGGAAGGTTTGTCAGTTTGGCATTGCCTAAAAAAAAGGTACTACAGGGGATGATGTTTTCGACAATATTCAAAAGCCTAGAGGGGACGGCTGCAGAGCATCCTTGGCAAAGCCACATGGTCTGCTGACCAGATCCTCCTATGGTGATAAGTATTATAGCCCTTTGGATGACACCAGAAACTAAGCCAATTATTGAAGTCAATTACTTTTGCTCATATTATGGTATCATCCTTGATGAAAATAAAATGTTGCTCAATGCTAGGCACATACCAGCATGGGACACTTAGTCCAAAAGCTCCATAATGTCTCTCTTCAAATAGTTCAAGGAAGTATGTCTCATATCATTTAAACTGAGAGGGACAGTGTATGAGCAATACTGGTAGTTCAGTGTGTTGACAATTTGGCGGATCATGGCCCCTGAAAGACAGCTGGTGAACAAGACATCTGTATGTCTCACAATGTAATCTTCTGTGATTAAAACATTGAATAGTGTGTTGGTTTGTGTTATGGGCTTTATAGTTGAGTCTCCAAAGGGTGTGGCTGTATGTGTTGTGTTGGGTGTTGTTTTGGCAGAGTCTTTTGTGGATCCTGCGGTTTCTTTTAGTAGGACAAATGTCTGAGAGGTCTTCAGGGTTTAGGAAGGTTGCTTTTAAGTGCCTCAGCATAAGCTGTTCTATGTGTTGATCAGTACTATGTTTAGTGGATGTAATGCTTACATTATCAACAACCTGTTTGTTTAAATGGTGCTATGTGAGAGTCTTGCCTCCAGTGACATTGTGTAATTACATCTCTCACATACTGTATCCATTTCTCTAAAGAGTAGCTGAATACCAGTGAGAATGAGACCATTCCTACACTGTCTCAAAATGCTCATATCTACCTATTGTTGACTGAGAAACTGGGAAATTGCCAATCCATGGCATCATTTTTTTTAAGGTGAACTACAAAGGGGTGGTATATCAGGCTAACTTGGAAGCTGTAAGGATAGAAACTACAACTAGGCTATGTATGAATGAAGTCATGTGGCAATGCTTGTCAGCTTGCAGACAAGTTGCTCTTTGAACAATGAGGACTGGGAAAAGTTACAGGGGAAGTTTTTCATGGAAAAATTAGTTTCTAAATGCCTGCTTCTATACAAGACAGTGCAAAGAACAGTGAAATTTACAGCCTCAAAACAGTAACTAAAGCAACTAAAAAACCCTCTGGACAATGAAATTATCTCACTTTAAGCCTCCTTGTGTGTTTTCCAACTCAGATAGATCAGCCTATCTTTCTACTGCCACTAGAATTACTGTCCTAGCCTTCCTAATGTATAAATACACTTTAATTAGTCAAAAGTGAAAAAACACCAAAAACAAATCAAACTAGCTACATGCAAATACACGGTAATTCTAAGGCAGACAAGCCATCAATGAGGAATACACACGTTAAGGTGATTTCAAGGAGCACTAGCATCAGCTAGACCAAGGGAAAACAAATAATCCTTACAGTGGTGAAATGCTGAAAAAAATGCAACAAATAGTTTGGAAATACAGCAGCAGTCTTCAGAAATAGCTTAGAAAACTACAGCATTTCAATTTAAAGTACTTATCTTAGCCTGGATGTACTAGATGCAAGCCAAACACTCTTAGAACATAGTCAAGTGTTTGAACTCTGTGGAACTGAGCCAAAAGCTGATCAGACACTCTGAATTTATAGACTCAAAGAAAAATGACCAAAGCAGCTAAGAAGTCCTCAGGCCAAAGAAACAATCTCTTTTTAATCTTCCATGTATGTTTCACAACTTGGACAGACCAGGCTACCTTTCTACTGCCACTAGAAATGCAGTCCCAAACTTCTTAATGTGAAAACACACTTTAGTTAGCCAAAAGTGATAAGGTACTAGAACCAAATCAAACAAATAGCTGCAACAAGTTAATTACAAGGCAGTTCAAAGGCAGGCAAGCCAGCGATGAGGAACATGTAACAGTCTGAGGGGAGGGCCTTCTTAGTTTCATCTGTCTGTGCCCAGTAAGATAAACAGAGGAGATAAGACTGGGAGGAGCTTCTAGGGTAATGCATACACAAGATGAAAGAGGAGGTGCTTCCAAGGCAGACATACAGCACGGGTGGGTAGCTTGAAAGCCATGTAATATAAAAGGGTTCCTATTACCTGATCGAACGTTTAGGTTAGCGAATACCTAAACATTGAACTGGTAATAACGAAAGCAAAAAAAACACGAATGGACGATTTAACGCAGGGAAAGAATTCCTTTGGCCGTTATGCGGATTTTGCCCCTTTCCCCACTGTACAGTGATTTTGGAGTTGGTATATTTAGTTAGGGGGGTGTGGTGGCACAGCCCCTCCACATCGGGGGGGGGGGGCAAAGCTCCCAGCTCATTTTGGTTTAAATTTATTTTTTGCAGCCTCAGGAATTCATTCCCTACGTTAAATTGTTTGTTCACTGTTTTAATTTTTTGATATTACCAGGTTGACGTTTAGGTATTTGCTAACCTAAACGTTCGATCAGGTAATATAGACCCAGATAAAATACTGGGGGGAGGCTATGTTTAATCACCACAAGTTCCAGTTACAACTCACACAGCTGTCAAAAGCTGGCTTTTTAAGTTTGAAAAATGACTAAAACATAGAATTAGATGAGGAATGCTGACAATCCACTTAAGAGCTCAAAAAAGGATAACAATGGATAGTTTGAAAACTCACTAAAACACAGAATTAGATGAGCATTTCTGATAAGCCACTTAAGTGCTCAGAAGAATAACAACTGATACAGTAAAACCCAAATCAATTTACAGCTGTAGCTTCAGATTCTGAACAGAGATAGTAAAAAATGCAACAAAATAAGAGCCCACTCAGAACTGATTTAAACACAAAGGCACAGCACAGAAATCACTTTGAAAGCTCTGCAAACTATAAAGCATTGCGACTACAAAAATGCCTTCAATTAATAGCTTTAGCTTTAGACTCAGAGCAAATTCAAACAGGAATGACACAAATCTGATTTATGGTAAAATAAGTGTAGTGTTTTAAAAGCAGTTTAAATATACATCCCTGGATGCATAATGTAGTCCAAATGCTTTGTTTCAAGCTTCTAAAATTCCAAAGACTATCAGCCAGTTATGTTTATGTATGTGTGTATATGTGTAGGGCATGTTCAAATACGTCAACAGAGAGCAATCCACTTTCTTCTGGAAGACAAGCTCTGATTATGAAGGTGTTGATTTAATGTCAACTATAATTCAACATTAGCAGTAATGAACTCAAGAAATCACAGTAACTAGAAGTAAAGACATCATCTTCAGCCTTCATTTCCCCCAGTGTTGACAAAACTGGATGCTCTCCAAACCAGATCAGATTTTATGCTTTGTGTATGAAAATCATCCTTGATTATATGTTGTGCTTCCTGGGCTTGTCTATATGCCCTGTTGGCCATCTCACCCAACTCACCACCAACTGTTGACCAATTGGCAGTTCAGTAACTCTCAACCTGCACATCTACAAAATATGGTTACAAGTACAATGACATATGTAAAACACTGAACACTGAATTTTGATCCAACCTGCTCTTGCCAAAAGTATAAACATAAACAGCTTTAACAGCGTTTTATTCAAATACTGCATTTGTTATGGATAATGTTTGCTAGCATAGAAGTTTAGTAACAATCTCCCATGCAGGTTCAGAACAGGCAAGACTTTTTTACCACTTATACTCACCAGTTATCTGGGCGGCCACAGTGGTGCAGTGGTTAGCATTGTCGCCTCACAGCAAGAAGTTCTCCGGTTCGATCCTCGGCTGGGGTGCCTTCTGTGCAGAGTCTGCATGTCCACCCTGTGGTCGCGTGTGTTTCCTCTGGGTGCTCTGGTTTCCACCCACATCCCAAAGACATGCTGCAGGTGGATTGGACACTCTAAATTGGCCCTAGGTGTGAGTGCGTGTGTGTGTGCCTTCTGTGGAAGGTTGAGCACCAGGCTGGCAACTCGACACTGTAAAAACTCCACTGCCAATCATAAGCGGACAGGTGATCCGCTGTGGTGACCCCTAACCGGGAAAAGCCGAAAGAAGAAGAAGATACTCACCAGTTATCTATGTCATTCCCTGTATGACTGTTAAAAGTCTCCCAGTGGAACTACAGAATGAGTAGGTGACCCCTTATGAAGCACCATACCAACTGGCAAGACTACAGAGTTAGTAGGTGGCATATGCACAGACACAGACTATTCTTTTCTGACACAGCTGCATGAAGGCAACCCTCTTGGCTAGTATCACAGACGGTTATTGCACAGCACCAGCTGGGAGCTTATGGATATCCCACATCTACCTGCCCTCTCTTGAGCAGCAACTTCAAAGCAGAAGACAGACAACCCCTTTCTGAAGGTTGTTCTTAGAAACAATGCTGAGTGTAGAGGTAAGGCCAACAATATCAAAGCTGGTGCCTTTCAACTACCAATATAAGTTCTGTCTCTTTCATAGCAGCAGGTGATATTATACATAGCAAAAGCTAAATTCCATTGCTAAGGTCAAATCCATCCTAATATAATCCCCTACCTGCCCATACATGGCATTGCCCTAGACACTCACTGTTGGCCTGCAGATGGAATGCCCACAAGGTAGCTCTACACAGCTTCTTAAAAGGTAAGCCTGACCAGGCTGCATTGGTCATCCCTACACACACACACACACACACACACACACACACACACACACACACACACACACACACACACACACACACACACACCTATTAGGATAAGGTTATGAGCTCAGCAGGGTAGGTAAAGATCTAATTTGACCAAAATCATATCTAAGTTGTAAAATTTTGTAATACGAAAACTTTACTGATTTTGTTTTTAAAATATTACTGATACTGTCTGGCAACGTGACTCTGAGAAGTCACTTTAACAGGCAATGCTCCTAGGCTGAGTTTGAATAATGTCCATGTGGATAACAGATCTAAACTAGTTAGCAAACAAAAACGGATAAATATTTGTTAACAAATAAGGTGACTTTAGTCCAAGTAATCTTTTCAGTTACAATCCAGGAGTACTGAACAGCAACAATACATACTCAATATATTACAAGTTAGGTATACACTGAATCAAACTGAATACAAAGTCAGACACACATTGAATCAAACTGAATCCAAAATCAGACAAACACTAAATCAAACTGAATCCAAAATCAGACACACACTAAATCAAACTGAATACAAAGTCAGACACACACTAAATCAAACTGAATCCAAAATCAGACACACACTAAATCAAACTGAATACAAAGTCAGACACACATTGAATCAAACTGAACCTTGTAATCTGATGTTGTTAATCTTCATTAATTCATCACTGAGAGGATGTCAGTTCCGTCCTCGGAACTGAGTTGGCCTTATACCAAGCTCGCACCAGCCAAGAACTCTCCAGCTAAGCTTTTACCAATAATACCCTTCTCCTTGTTAGATCTCGTTTGCCAAGTAGCCGTAAAGCCACGTTCAAGCCAGCTCTCAGCTAAGTTGAACATTTTTTGATATTTTCATAGAGCTTGTTAGGAGTTTTCTTGTAATTTTCCTGATTTTTGTTTATCTTTGTCTGTCGCTAACCTTTACCCTTCCTGTTGACATCTTTTTCTTAATTACCTTTTGGTAACCTTAGTACTACTGGTGGTACGGCCTTTCTCCCTACCCTTGTGGTAGTTCTTATATACCATTGCTGCTATCTCTTTCTCCTTTCTTAACAAAAAAACCCCCAAAAAATCTATATCTATATCTGTAATATCTATAAAATGTTGGCTGTGGTAGTGCAGCGGTTAGCGTTGCCGCCTTACAGCAAGAGGTTCTCCGGTTCGATCCTCGGCTGGGGTGCCGTCTGTGTGGAGTCTGCATGTCCTCCCTGTGGTTGCATGGGTTTCCTCCAGGTGCTCCTGTTTCCTCCCACATCTCAAAGACATGTGGATTGCTCCAGTTTCCTCCCACATCCCAAAGACATGCTGCAGGTGGATTGGACACTCTAAATTGGCCCTAAGTGTGAGTGCGTGCATGTGTGTGCCTTCTGTGGAAGGTTGGGTGCCGGGCTGGCAACTCAACACCGAAAAAAACTCCACTGCCAATCATGAGTGGACAGGTGATCTGCTGTGGCAATCCAAAATGGGGAAAAGCCGAAAGAAGAAGATATATATATATATATATACATATATATATATATATATATATATATATATAAAATCTTCCTTCTAGTCTCCTCTTGGTTATTTATTGTCTGTGTGTGTCGAGATGTCTGAAAAAAAGGTACGTCAGGCTTTAAGCAATGCCTGAAGTGTAGTAGGAAAATGCCAAACAGTGATGCTCATGAGGACTGCGTCTATTGTCTGGGGTTCCCCATCTTTCAGTGCAACCTCCATGTTCTATCTGTAAAGGATTTAGCACCTGGACTTTGAATGAAAAAAAACCCTGATTTTGAAGGGCCTCCTTAAGATGCCCTTTTCAGAGGATCTTTCTGTGTCGGAGGGTTCTCCCCCTCCTAAGAAAGAAAAGAAAAGACCACATTCTGTACCTTCTTCACCTTCTGGTGATTTGGACAAGTAAGCAAAATAGAAAATGCCTAAACTGTCATCGGAGCCAAAGCCAGTTTCCATAACACCGACCTTGGTTCCGTCAACTGTCCTTATGTTGGCGCCTGTTTCAGCAACAATAATGTCTATGGCAGCATCTATAACAAAATTACAAATTGGCTCACACTCTTCAGTACGGAGTGCCACAGCACCGAGCTTGCCTTTGGTACCCATGACCACGGCCCCACTTTTGGCTGAGCCACCAGTAACTAGCTCCACACCCATTTCAGTACTGAGTGTTGTTTTGGCACCGCGTCTATCTACAGTACCCATGACTGCAATAGATGCCCTGTTACTCCCCATCTCCAAACTCGAGACAGCAGTGCCACTGGACACCACAGTATGGACCCGATACTCTCCGGCAGTGGACCCCTTTCTGGGACAGATATACAGCTCCTTCCTTGAAAGGCCAGAGTCCCCATCAGGGATATCCACTAGATCCACCAGGAGCCTTTCTGAACTTGATGTGATGTGCCTTGTGAACTAGCTGCTAATAGCCAGGGGGATCCCTACACCATCTAAGACCCATCCACCATTCAGACTTGGGAGTGTCTCTCCACGGACTCCATCTTACTCTCCTCCTTTGATCTCCTTGCAGGTTGCAAAGTCTTCGACTCTGACACCTTTTTCGGTACCCACCTCTTTGGCACCATTAATGGACCTCACTGTGGCCCCAGAACCAACCCTTTGGCCTTCAGTTCCTTCAGTGCCAGGTCTTCCTCAGATTCATGGTTGGGCTATGGGCTCTTTGGTGCAGAGTACAGTCCCAAGTGTGTCTACGGTTCTGTCCATGGCGCCAGGAGTTTTGTAGGCACCGATCCTTCTCGAGGCTCCTTTCTTGGGAGTGGGGTGTGACCCCAGTTCTGAGGTTGTCATTCTCGTTTTCAGGCTCCCATCCCTCTTTGGGTGGGCCTGCTTTCCAGGCAATTGAGAGGGCCCTTGCTTCTGGAAGCAAACCACTGGAGCTGGAACCACATATGTCTCCTCCCCCTGAGCTGCAGCTGACACAAGCCACTGGTTTGGGACATCGGGCACAAGAGCTGCAGGAAACCCCACTGCAGGGCATCCCTTCCTACGAGTCCTCCTCAGAAGTTCTCACTGAAGAGGTGCCACAGAAGAAGTCGTGCAAGAGGAAGTATGTAGACTCCCCTGAGGAGTCTCTTACAGAGGATACAGATTACGATGAAGAGGAAAGGTCCCCATGGTCACCACCTGAAGATGTCTCCTTTGGAGACATCCTTGAAATGTTGAAATAGAGGGGTGACTGGAAGTCCAACAACCCTTCCTCCATGGAGTCCATCTTCCTGCAGACCTTTCGTGCATGTCCATCTACCTCTTGGGTGACCCCACCTGCAGAAGAGCTAGTCCAGCTTGTGGTACAGTGCGTCTGAAAGAATCATGACTCAGTTGAGCCAATCCTGTGGCGACCAGATAAAATTCTACCCCCCCCCCCCCGAGGACAGTCCACATTGGTTTAAAGGTTTGCCAGCAGATGCTATGGTGGTGACGGCGGCTACCAAGAAAGAGTTTGCTGAAGAGAGCCAGACTGTTCATCCACCTAACAGGGAGTCCCTGGAGGTGGACAGATTAGGGAACTGAGTCTTTGCTTCATCGACCTTTGCCATACGGTCCTTGAACTATTTGGCACATTTTACAAGACTCCAAAGAGACTTAATCTCTGAACTCTCTGGAACTCTATCAGGACAGGTGTCTGATGAGGTGAGTGACAAAGTTGCCTTGCAGCTTGCAACCCTGGAATCTATTTCGAACTTGTCCATGAGATTAATATCCCATGCAACCAAAGTGGTGGCAAGAGCTGCGGGTTCAGGCACCACACCTAGATGTGCCTTTGTGATTTTGCAAACCCCTTTAAGTCTTCCTTCCTGAATGCTCCAGTTGATGCGTCTTCCCTGTTCTACCCAAAAGTGAAGGACACTCTAGTCAGGTGTGAAAAGGACAGTAAGATCCTGTCTGCCGTAGGTGTATGCTTTTCCACCCCCAGCATTCCTTCTCCAGGAATCAGAGTAGTAGAAAGTTGTGGCACAAGAAGTTTCAGGGTCCTTTTCATGACACACATGGCGAGTTGACCTCCAGGGGCAAAGGGGGTAACTCTTCCTGAAGATGTCCCTATCAAGGCAGAGGGGGCCCGTGTAACCAGGGACCCAGAGATTCTTTCTCTGGACAGTCCTACCTTTGGTCCTGAAGAGCAGCCTGATTGCTTTCCTCTGGAAGTAGTCGGGGGACATTTCTCTCTGCAACACACTGCCTGGCAATTGATAACCACCGACTATTGGGTGCAGACAATAATATCCAGAGGCTAACACATCCCCTTCGATTCTTACCCAAAGCCACCAAGACAAATTCATGATGTCCCACCAAGTTAAAGGGAAGAAGCAGCTCTAGTGAGAAAAAAGGTGTGTCAAAAAGAGTCATCCAAACAGTCCCACCAGACCAATGAGGATCCGGATTCTACTCAAGATTCTTTTTGGTGCCAAAAAAGACAGGGGGCTGGTGACCCATTTGGATGTCAGCAAGTTAAACAAGTTTGTCACCCAAACAAAATTCCAGATGGTCACGGTTCAGTCCATTCTCCCCTTTTTGGGAAAAGGTGAATGGATGTGCTCCATGGACCTTCAGGATGCGTATTACCACATCAAAATGGACAGGAGGTTGCTTTGCTTCCAGCTAGGAGCCAATCACTACCAATTCCGTGTTCTGCCTTTCGGACTCTCTACAGTCCCCAGAGTGTTCACCAGGTGCATGGCAGTAGTAACAGCTTACTTGAGACTGCAAGGATTCTGGGTGTTTCCATATTTAGACGACTGTCTCCTTATCACCCCCACCAAGCATCTACTGCTAATGACCATGAATTACACTTTTTCCCTGGCAAAAATTTTGGGAATTTCAATAAAGTGGGAGAAATCCAACCTGACTCCAACCCAGTCTATAGAGTTCATAAGAGCAGTATTCAACACCAACTCCTGTCTAGTGTCTTTCCCGGACCACAGACTACAAATATTGAGGCTTCAACTCCGGGTGATACTCTGTCAAAACAAAGTTTCAGCACGGGAGGTCCTCCAACTCCTAGGTTTCATGGCAACTTCTATACCAATGGTGCCTCTTGAAAAACTTCACATGAGACTCCTTCAATGGCTTCTATTATCTCAGTGGTACCCAAATCATCACCCTTTGTCCTTTCAGATTTGGATAATCAATTGTTGCAAACAGGACCTACTTTGGTGGATGAGGCCAAAAACAGAGCTTTGGAGCCACCCCTTCCATCCTCCTCAGCCCAAGGCCACTGTCACCATGGATGCTTCCCTGATAGGGTGGGGGGATGACAGTCCAAGGCAACGTGGTCCACAATAGAGGCCAGTCTGCATATCAATGTCCTAGAAGTCAGGGTAGTACTTTTAGCATTGCAAGCATTCCAGTCTGTCCTTCCTTCGGGGACAATTGTCATTCAATCAGACAACATGTCCGTAGTCAGGTATACCAACAAACAAGGAGGAACCAAGTCATACCCCTTATGTCGAGAGGCCAGGAAAATTTGGCAATGGGTGATAGCTTCCAACTGCTTTCTGATAGTGACGCATATTCCCAGGAATTCCAATGTGACTGTAGACAAGCTGAGCAGATGTATTCTCCTGCCTCACGAGTGGTCCCTCAATTCATCCATAGTGACGATAATTTTCAACCGCTGGGGCTAGACTTGCTGCAACCTATTCGCCTCCCTATCAAACCACAAATGCAACAACTACTTTGCCCTAATTCCCCCACAGGGAGAGTCCCCAAGGGATGCTCTTATCCACAACTGGCCCACAGGACTTCTATATGCTTACATATGCATCCCTCTGATTCCCCAATTTTTGAAGAAATCTCTTCGGTTGAAAAGCGAAGTGATCCTCATAGCCCCTTACTGGCCTGAACAAGTATGGTTCCCCTTTCTCCAGCCTCGCCTACTATACCAACTGTGGATTCTGGATCCAACTCCAGATCTGATTTGCCACCCGAACTTAACAAGTCTCAAGCTGACAGCTTGGTTTCTCCACTTCCGCTGATCGTCAGGCAGAACAACCTTTCCTCCCCTGTGCGTGACTTTATTCTGGCTACTCACAAACCGTCCACCAGGAAACTTTATATTGACAAATGGAAGAGATTTTCAATTTGGTCTAAGCGGAATAACCTAGACCCGTACTCAGGCCCGGATACTGCAGTACTATATTACTTGTCAAACTTCTTTGAAGACGGTGCTGCAGCCTCAACTATATGTGTTCATCTAGTTGCCATTTTAAATTTTCATAGTGGTTTTGGGAATTCCTCTTTGATCTCACATCGTCTATGTAAAACTTTTCTAAAAGGAGTCTCTCACATTAGACCTCCAATCAAAGAACCTACAGAACCATGGAGCCTCACACTAGTCCTACAGACTTTGACTCAAGCCTCCCCTTTGAACCTGCAGCAACTTGTGACATTAAGTTCTTATCCTGGAAATCTCTTTCTTGTGACCACCACATCAGCTAGGCGTATTTCCGAGCTCCACACTTTATGCATAAAACATCCCTATTTAGTTTTCCACAAAAACAGAGTATCACTCCGGACGAATCCTTCCTTTCACCCCAATGTAATTTCTGATTTCTCTATTAACCAGACTACTGACCTACCAGTCTTTTTTCCCAGTTTTTCTAATAAAGGAGAGTAGTGTCTGCATTCGTTAGATGTACACAGACAGTTGAGATTCTACCTAGATAGGACAAAAACAATCTGCAAATCAGTCCAGCTATTTATATCATTCTCTGGTCTTAAAATGGCAAACTCAGTTTCTAAGGTAACTTTATCTAAATGGCTCAGAGACTGTATACTCTTCATTTATCATCATGAAAAACAACCTATACCACAGAAAAATCAAAGCTCACTTCACCAGATCAATGCCAACTTCCGTGGAGTTCCACTCAACAGCTTCTATGGACGATATCTGTGCAGCAGCAAATGTGGGCTACTCCTCATACCTTTATAACTCATTACAAATTGAATTTGGTCTACAGGGGAAGAGCTTCATTTAGCTCAATGGTGCTCAGGAATATTCTTCCATAAGGGCCGCCCAAGTGACATAAGGCAGCTGGGGACTCTGTCCCATCAGTGGTGAATGAATAAAGATTAACAACATCAGATAAAGAAGTTATGTCTTACCATAACATTCCATCTGTGTTGTTGATATTCATTCATTCATCACGTCCCACCCTCCTTCCCGCCTAAGGCTACTGGGGGATACTTTGGGTCCAGGTACTGTATTAGGGACTTGTGCAGAAACTCCATCTGCTTTACTAACACTGGGCAAACTCGATCTGAGGTAACAGGGAGAAGGGTGTTATGGGTAAAAGCTTAACTCGAAAGTTTTTGGCTGGGTGAGCTTGGTATGAGGACGGAACTGACATCAGTGATGAATGAATGAAGATCAACAACACAGATATACTTTTAAGGAAATATTGTAATGCAGATCAAAAACATTTGAAGGAAAAATCAGAAGAACAAAATTAAACTTATGAGGTAAAAGAAAATTTTATATACAATTCTGCTGAAGTGGCTGGGATTAAGAGCACATTCCCTGAGCTTGCGTACACTGCTGCTGCCAAAAGGGGCAGTTTAAATGAACACAGGAAATGCAGTTCAGGGACATGATATAGTTGCAATAAGGAAAGACCTCGTTATCAACTAATTTGCATGTCTCTGAATCACATGGTGCTACTGTTAGTGCTAATCAGCACGTGGAACAATTAATTTTTAAAAAAACAATTCTATCAAAAACACACAAAAAAAAATCACAAAAAGGAAAACAATTAGTTTAATTTTGTGATCAATTGACCAGAACACCACCACTAAATTCAGACATAAGTTTCCTGAATAGTGGTAGTGTAAAGAAAAAGGTCTTTTCTAAAATAAGGTGTAGGACCAGGGTTAGAAGCAGTGGCAGGATTAGGGTTAAGGTTAGCATGCATTAGTAAGGATGGGCATTGTGGCTTTGTATCATGCCAAGGAACTTCTATACGACTCACAGTGGACACTTTTCAAATTCTTAATGTGTCCTCTGTCAAAGGCTGAAGGGTAACCATAACGAGAATGGTTCCTTCTACACACACCTTCATGCCGATTAAGACAGACAGCCAATGCATTTCTTTCAATTCTGTGTGAGAACAACTCCCATCTATTACCCTCTGGATGATGTCTCTATCTCCACAGTACCGGCCAACTTATGTCTTAGTCATGCAAGTGATAGTATGCTTATATATATATATATATATATATATATATATATATATATATATATATATATATATATACACACACACACACACACACACATATATATATATATATATATATATATACATATATATATATATATATATATATATATATACACATATATATATATATATATATATATATATATACAAACACACAAATTAGTATTACACACACACACACATATATATATATTATATATTTTATATATATATATATATATATATATATATATATATATATATATATATATATATATATATATATATATATATATATATATATATATATATATATATATATACACACACACACACACACACACTTTTATTTTATTTATTTATTTATTTTACATTTGTTGACCTGGATAGTCTGACTGGATATATGTCCATTTTCAGTGGAGGCCCGGGGTGAAAAGCTTCAAGATAATAATACACATTGGACATTTAGTAAATGCTAGTTTCAAGCAGATTACAGTCATAAGCAATACCAGCATTTAGTACATATAGTACTAACTTATTATAAAACACTTTACAAAACATAACTTTATTTTCAAAGTTATACATACATAACATTACATTCAGGGTTAAGACACACTGAGGAGCAGTTATACAATTGACCCTTCCTGAAATGGTGTAGTAGAAAAAAGTTAGAAGTAGTTGAAGGTAAGACACCCAAGTAATAAAGAGGTCACTAGTCTGGGTTACTGCAAGGACATAACCAATGAGTTTTAAAGTATTTCTTGAGTTTGTTTTCGAATTGGGATAATGAGGGTTCTAGGGTCAAGTCAGCTGGGAGTCTGTTCCATGTTTTTCCAACAGAGTTGGCAAACAGAGAGTCCCCAGCTGAGTAGTTGGATTTATACGTTTGAACTAGGAGTCTAGTGGATGATCGCGGTGCTGGTGTAGGGGCTGATAATATTTTTTTGGTGCAGGTGTATTTTCTGGTTGGTAAAGGACTTCATGTGCAACTATTAGCTGGTTGAGCTGCAGTAGGCTAGGCAGTTCAAGCCATCCTAGGTGATTAGGTTGTGACAATGGTGTGTCCGGTAGGCTGTGCCAGTAGCAAATCTGGCAATGTGGTTATAGCAGGATGACAGTTTATTAAGATCTGTTTTAAGTTGGAGAATAGAGGTGAGGCGTAGAGAAGAGTTGATAGTAGATGGGAATGGGCAATTGCAGTTCTAGCAATTGGGGTAAGGAAAGGTTTGATTCTGTAGAGACAGCCAAGTTTTTTATTAATGGTTTTGATAGTTTGACTGATATGTGCATCAAACTTCAGGTTATCAACTATTACACCCAGTAGTTTAGTTTGGTCTTCTAGGGAGATGATGGTGCCATTGTTAGTGGTTATGATGAAGGATAGGAGGGGGGTCCTGCATGTGGGAGAGAAGAGGAGCAGCTTAGTTTTGATGGGGTTTAGGATTAGATGTTGATTGGAGAGCCATTTGTCCACTGTATTGAAGGTATTTTGGGATAATGTGAATAGAGTAGCTGGTGAGGTGTCAGAATAAATCAAGGTGGAGTCATCCGCATATTGAATGCAGGTAGCATCTGGAATGACTGAATGAAAGTCGTTGATAAAGATGGAGAAAAGAAGGGGTCCTAGTATCGAGCCCTGGGGGACTCCTAATGTGATGGGTAGGCGAGATGATAGCTTGTCCTACCATAAGACTGCCTGTTGCCTGCCCTGCAGGTAGGATTGAAACAATTGGCGTGCATGGTTGTTTAAGAAGAAGGCCTTTGAGGTATTTATAAGTATTTTGTGGTCAACCATGTCAAAAGCCTTGGATAGATCTAGAAAGAGTGCTGAGGATAGTTTGTTGTTATTGTGGTTGTGGTTAATAACGTTAGAGAAAGAGAGGAGGGCAGAAGTAGTACTGTGGTGTGGTTTAATGCCATGTTGAAAGTTGGACAACAGCTTGTTCTGTGTGAGGCAGTGCATCAGCTGTATGTTTACACACTTCTCCATAATTGTAGCTAGAGGTGACAAAATAGCTATGAGTCTAAAGTTTGACAGTTCATTGGAACTGCCTCCTTTATGGAGAGGTATGACATGGGAGATTTTCCATATAGTGGGTACAGTAGCTTCAGATATAGCTCTGTTGATCAAGACTGAGATGGGGTATGCTATGGTGTCAGCAGCCTTTTGCAGATAGTCTGCTTGGAGGAGGTCGGCAGCCAGGGTGGTGGGCCTTAATTTCTTAAGTAGGGCATGAATAAGTTGAGTATGAACAGGTTGGAAGGTGAAGTATGTTTGGGTACTGAGTGTGGCTGCATTAGAATTAGAGCCATTGGGAGAGAGTTGGCTGGCTAGAGACCTGATAGTCTCTGTGAAGAAGCTGCTGAAGTTATTAGCAATGTCTACTGGGGATTTTTGTTGGGAAGCTGAGGGGGGGGGGGGTGGAGTGGCGGTTTGGGGGTGGAGTAGTTTGTTTATTCCTGCCCAGAACTTTTGAGGTTTGTTTTGGTGTTTTTGCAGTAGAAGGTAGTAGCAGTTTTTTTTTTCCTAAGGTTATGGATTTTTTGGTGTCATTCCTTTGCTGTCTGAATCTTAGTTGATCAAGTGGTGCTTTGTTTTTTTGGTAGGTGACCCATGCTTTGTTTCTATGTGAAATTTTGGTATTGGTATCTTTAGAAAGCCATGGTGCAATATTAACTTTGCTTCTAATACAGCGGCTGGGAGCATGGGAGTTAAGAATAGCAAGGAATTTGGTGTTAAAGTATGCTACTGCTTCATCTAGGGGGAGCCTTTTTAGTACTGACCAGTTGCATGCCTTAGTTCATTATTGAAACTTGGTGACAATAAAATTCTTGTTTCTTAATGTTCTATAGGTGGGTTAGTAGGAGCAGTCTACTTTGAGCTTGATTACATAGGTGAGACAGTGGTCACTTAGGTCATTGGGCAAAGTGCCTGATTTATAGGATTGAAGATGGGCATTGATGAGTATCCAATCTAGGGTACTTTCCTTGTTATTGGGTTTTCCTGTCCTGGTGGGGGCGGTTATGATTTGATTAAATCCATAGAGGTTTATGTGGGTTGTGGGGGTTTCACAAGAGCAAGTGTTCCAGTCAATGTTGAAATCCTCAAAAACAATTGTTTCTTGGGGGTAGTTATTGGATAAACAATATAAGAAGTCTTCTAAAATTTCTGTGTTCCTCCCTGGGGAAATGTAGACACAGACAAAGTTTATATTTTTGTTTTTATTAATTTGTAGTTTTGAGATAAGAATCTCAACATTATTGAACTGGGGTGGTTGTTGGGTGTCTATGCTGACAGATAGGGTGGACTTGTAAAGTATGGCTACCCCACCACCCTTTCTGGTGGTATGGTCTATCAAAACATATTATACCCTGTTAGCAGAATCTCATGGTCCTTGGTGCCAGGCTTTAGCCACGTTTCTGTTAGGCATAATATATCTGGGGAATGAACAGCTATGAGGGCATGCAGGTGCTGAGTTTTGTTATTTATGCTCCTAATGTTTAGATGGCAGACCAGCAGTGAGTTAGGAGGTCTATTTGTTGGAGCTATGTTGGTAGGGGATATAGTAGGGGGATTAGGGTCAACAGGTGGGGATGGACCAGGGTTTGGGTGGATGTCACCATCATTTGTGAGGTTGTAGGTTGTAGTGTATCCTGAGTATGAGTTTTAAGACTTTGAATAAAGTTTTGTAATAGTGTCTAGTTTTAGGACTAATGCAACTAGGTCTAGTAAGATGGTAGTATTTAGGGGTTAAGGAGGTAAGCATGAGGGAGGTGAGTAAGGGTGCATTATTATCTGTTGTAGATGGGATGGATGTTTGGAATTTTGGGTAGTGGAAACCTGCGCTACCCTGATATTTTTAGGTGGTAAGGAGATATGGGATGAGTAACAGGGGTAGTAGTACAGTGTATTTTGGGTGATAGCATAGCTACTGAATGAGGCGTGAAACTTGGGCAAAAGGAATAGTAGAGTTAGAGGACAGGTGGTATCAGGTTGAGGGTGATGCTGTTGAGTGACAAGTTGTTACCGATTGGTTTAAAAAGTGGGGTGAGGTCTAGTATTAATAAATGTAGCAGCACCAGTGGCGGGAGGTATTTGGGACAGGGTGGGATGCGAAGCGAGAGCAGGCGGAGCAGGGATGAACCAATGCCTGTACTAAGCTGCAGCAGTTTAACCTGTTTGAGGAAAGAGGGGGGGTGGGGGAAAAGAGAAGGCAGTAGGAGTGGTTAGAGGGAGACCTTGATTGACTCAAGACACCACACCAGTGGTAAGTTTAATGTAAGGGCCTAAAACCTGCACTCAGCCCTTTAATGTTACTTATGTTTAGCAGGAAAGACAGACCAACAGTATACAATTTTTACAAGGGTTACTTGTCAGACAAGTAAGTAAAACTTTCAAACAGGAATCTATGTCAGAGTGTAGAAAGCCAGAAAGGTACAAGGTAGACCTGTAAAAATTAGGGTCAGAGAGACAAATGTAAGGGTCAGTGTACTTTAGTTACAGGGGAAGGAGCCAAACACTAAAGTAGAAAAGAGCCCTATGGCTGACAAAAATAGTGACTCGCTTAGTTACACAGCACTGTAAGAGAAAGCTTAACAAATGTTTTTTATATGTGTAACCTACTCTGATTAATTGCTGGGAGAAAAACAGTTTTTGTTGTTAGAGACTGTGGTGTCCAAATGCAATCCTGTAGACACCATTATGCAGGAGCTGCAGTATACTAGTGTAAGTGTAGAGTTCAATCTGATTAATTGTTGGGAGAAAAACAGTTTTAGTTGTTAGAGACTGTGGTGGCCAATTGCAATCCTGTAAACACCGTTATGCAGCAGCTGCATTATGCTAGTGTAGGTAAATGTAGAGTTCAAACTGTGAGTCACACCAGGTCAGCCAAGGGGGGAAGAGAGAGGGAAATCCTAAGCACCTAGATTTGAAAATGCTAGATATTTGCACATATATAATTTTATATATACATATAACACACACGCACACATATATTTCCTAATGCAGTGAGAAAGAAAGCCATAGGATGAAATTATGGTCTACTGTTTTCTGGGCACAGTCTTCTTCTTCTTTTGACTTTTCTCAGTTAGGGGTCGCCACAGCGGATCACCTGTCCGCTCATGTTTGGCAGTGGAGTTTTATGGTGTCGAGTTGCCAGCCCGGCGCCCAACCTTCCACAGAAGGCACACACACACATGCACTCACGCCTAGGGCCAATTTAGAGTTTCCAATCCACCTACAGCATGTCTTTGGGATGTGGGAGGAAACCGGAGCACCCGGAGGAAACCCACGCGACCACAGGGAGGACATGCAGACTCCACACAGAAGGCACCCCAGCCAAAGGAGCCATTTCATTGCTTATGGGTTCTGATGTTCTTTTGTATTTCCTGTTTGCATCTCCAAGCACCCAATTTGTTCCGCACATCTGCTGACTGGACATAGCTATGCATAAGTAATATATAAGTTTAAAAAAAAAATCAGCTTTATTCCCAAAATGAAAAGAAATGCAACAAGTAAAATCAAAATCAGATGTGAAGAGGGATATTCAGAGAGTAATAGCTCACTGTGGTCAGCAAAACATTGGAGTGAGTGGCAGTGTACAGGGAGCAGTCATTCAGAAACAGCTGTAGTGTAGCCGCTCTAGTGCAAAATAGCAAAGTACACATCGCATGGAAATGTCTGAATAATAACATGCAAATGAGTGTCAATGTTCTAATGAAGACTGTCATACAGAAATGATGTAATCAAAATTACTGTGAGATTCAGAAATACATAAAATTAGTGCGAAAAGCCACAGTGCTTTGCTTGTCTGACAAATGTCATTTTTTTTGGTAAACATGCATATTGCTCACAGTAAGATACTACAAGAAGTATCTGGGTTAGCTAGTCAGCATGTAATAGTGGCCATCTTGGGAGCCAGTGTCCACAATATTGCATGTCACAGACCACTTAATCAGCAGCTGACACACCATCACCTACATAACTAAGACATAAGTTGGACAGTACTCAGTGGCTACAGACATCATATGGAAGGTAGCATATGTGTCAATCTCACCTGAAATCGAGGGGTATGCATAGACTGCCTCACAGTGGACATGAAGGCTTGTGTAGCAGAAATCCTTCTTGTTATGGAGACTTTTCAGCATCTGATGGGGCACATTAAGAGTTTTACGGATGCCAGTTTTGTGAATCATATATCAGTTTCTTAAATGATGCTTCAGCATGTGTAGGAGCATATCAGGCTTCTACATACTGCAGAGGAAAGTGTTACTACTAAGATGGTATTCTACAACATAGCCAATTTCTCCGAGGTTCTGGGGGCCACTGACTACACCCAGACTGCTGTAAAATCCCCAGCTGCTTCACATTGTCCAGTACATCAAGTAGATGGTCTTCTACTCCATCAACTGCCAGGTGATATGCCATGTACAGAGCATTATATGTTATGTGAATGGGCACCATTCATACAGTTCCTTGAATCCCACATCATCCTATATTAGCGTTTCAAGCAGGATGATTTTCCACAGGGTCATCTAGTAAGTAAGTGAACACACTGTCATCCATGGAGGCCATGAAAGTCTGGTCCATGAATGCAAGTAGCAAACTACTCATAATAATGTTCACTTGTTTGTTGCAGGTGACGCTTGATATGCCTTTGAGCTGTGGAAGATTACTTCAAACTGCAGTCCCCAGATTATGGCAGACATGACATACAACACTGCACTTTCACAGATATGTGACATCATTGGACATGTGTTCAGACAGTTGAAGGCCTAATTACACTGCTTGGATATGTACGGTGGCACACTGCAGTATGTTTGGTAGATCTTCATCATGGTATCTTTAGCCTGTGCTATGGCTGACATCAGTAGAAACACGGTGCTATGGAAAGTGTCATTGCAATGGGCAACCATAGTACCAGCTGACACACTTGTTGTAGCAGCACAGGAGGAGCCAGGTAGTATCCTCAGAAGAACCAGCTGTAACAGGTCCTTACGTAAGGCAGAGGTAAGTGCAATACACTGTGGAACTGGCAAAGAGGTAGTATTTGGTTTACAGCTATGGGTTTTGACAACAGCAACACAGAATAAAACTGATGCCTATATTAACACACCCAAGCTATGCATTACAGTAAAGTGACTGAAGGGACAGCAACAGTAGCACTGATGGAGGGGTCATTGGTGGTATCTGTGGTAAACATGTACATGGCTAGCAAGTTGGAGATGCCAGGGGTCATTTCTAGTAGTGAGGAGTGCAGCATTCATGCATGGGACCCTGGAGTGTAACATGTTGCCTTGCAACAGAACTGGATGTGGCTTGTTAGGGGAAAGACGTACCATGTCAGGTGCACGTGTAAGTTTGTTGCCATAGCTCTCAGTGTGGCGTTCTATCAGAATGACAGCATCCACAATGCCATGTTCGGGTACAGGCAGGTGTTACGTAAGTTAAGGCTACAAGGGAGAGTGCCTGCATTGAACTGTAGGATTTCAGATGGCTTGCTTGGTGTATTGTGCCCATGGTGGAGACAGAAGACTGCTGGTCATCTCTATGACAGCATCAATGGCCAGGGGTGATGACATGGTGGAGTTTGAAGAGCACTTGCCATATCTAGTAGAGTGCCTGTGGCCATGAGTGGAGGCAGTTATGCACAGTGTGGACAGTATAACCTTCTCTGGAACAGTGTGTGCCATCTGTGTTAATCTGATAAGCAATCCTGTAGTGCTTAAATGCATCCTAGCATGATCACTAAGGCCAGTTCCTTGAAGCTACATGGAATCATTTATGGATGGGAAGTGGGCCACCACTGCCCTCACCAGTTATGTCTGCTCCTCGTCTCTACATGCCACACAGCTAGTCAAGTGATGAAGAAACTCCCACAGTCTCTGCAGTAATTGCAGGTTTTCACACATGGCATACAGCACACTAAGCATGTCTGACATAGACACAGTAGTGTCTGCCTATACCTGGATCACAAACCTGTGTAACTCCTGACTGAAAATAATGGTAACACCCAGATCTGGGAGTCTTCTGGAGTCAATGTGGTAATGACAATCTATGCACCTCTTCCCAGCTGTGTGTATATATGTTCATTCTTCAGAGGCAGTGTGGCCCTCCAATACTGTGTGTGGTGATTCTGGATGTGTATCTGTGGTGGGACTGACATAGACATCATAACCTATGCTAAACATAGGTAATGCCAAAGGTTCATCTTGGACCTTTGCAGTTCCCTAAACTATGGGTGATATGAATGTGTCCTCCACCATTTATGTTGCTGGCTGTACCACTCTGTTCTTAGACTGTGCCATGTGCATGGTGCTTTCAATATCACCCTCCACAGACCCACTGATATCTGGCATGTGTCGATCTGTTGTATTGGATTCTTTCCCACTGGGACATGTGAATGCATACAGATAGCATATCTCTGGCAAAGCTGGTGTACATTTGTACCTCTCACCTCAAATAGCACACAGCCTGCTATAAGCCAATACTATATGCAACCTATGGGCACATACATACCTTGTGGTGCAGGCTGTTTCTCTTGCAGACCTGATGGCCTTGGTTGGCATAAATGCAGACTTCTTTGTCTGAGTTAGCCAAGTAGAGGTACAAGCCATTGTCCTACAGGAATGACATATGCCACTATTTACCTGCAGCATCCCCCCCACAGACACATGGTCAGTAGGTTATCTCTACTTCAGCCTTGATGTCTCTGGTTGACAGCCAATTACACACATCTCAGTAAACCATGAAGAGGTGCTAGTCAACACCTTACAGGAATGGCATGTACCACCACCCACCTGAGTCATCCCCTATGGACACCCAGGCAGTCATCAGCAACTCAGTTCCCACATCCAATCCTTTACTAGATATGAGGGTGCTCTCATATTTCCCACTGAGGGATACTAGGAATTCCTTCATTTCTGTTAGACGCCTCTTGTTGGATGTACAGTGATGAACACATTTCTGGCAATATTTTGCACCTTCGGCCTGGCATGTGGTAGCATGTTAGTGATCCTATAATACGCCTGTTGTATCATCCTATTATAGCTGCCCACTGCATTAATGGCCAGCATCAGTTCCTGCTGCAACAGCTCCTGGAGGGCCTTGTCCGCTTTACCCTTTTCAAGGATATGCCTACCATGAGTGCATAAGGCCTGTACTAGCACTTCTTTTTCCTGTGTGGCAGCTTTTGCAGTCGTTACTATTTCTACAATCCTGTGCTGGAATAGGTACACATATAGATCCGTGTGCATATGCATGACATTCCGTAACAGCCAACACCCACATTCAAACTATCCCCAATATACTTGTAAAGGGTCACAGCCCTCTGCACTCCTAAAAGGTGATTAAACCTGTGCCATAATGTTGCAGCTGTGGTCATGTGAGCTATGCAAGCCCAACCTGTGCTTTTGCTATAAGTTCAGTCTGCTCCTGGTGTACTTTAGGCCCATTATCTCCTATGGCTTGTCATGCTGCCTGTGTGCATATGGCATTGTGCGTAAACACCTACATGACAGGACTGTGACAGAGCCTGCCTATTCCCTGTGCTCTGTCAGGATGAACTCAACACCAACCCCACCCCAGAGAACTTCAACCTGTCTTCCGTTTGTCCTATACCCTGGAAGGATGCACCCCCTCACCATACAGGACTGCAGCTTGTCATATCTATTCCCTGTGCCCAGGCTGGATGAATACCCCCATGACTTCAAACTATCCACCCTGTTCTGTGTGTCCTGTCAGGTTAGTCTCCCTCTAGCATGTCAATACCCTGTCATGGTCTGTACAGTTACAATACAGACACTTCACTTTGACAGTGTCTGTGGCTGCCATATCCCCTTGAGTGGTGACTGCAGTCTTCAGGTCCTTTACCAGCTATCCTGTTATCACTTTGTATATGTGGGGGTACACTCTGATATCCAATTATTTAACTTTCTCTCTTTACTGTAGTCTCACACAAAATGGTGACGATAGTTTTTATTATACTAAAATGGGGATCACAGCATGGCTGTTATGCTAATAAGGTGATTTAGATGACTGTGTCTGAATCATGCTAATATTGAGATGTGTTAACAACCCTGTTTTGGACTAAGGAGCCCATTCCCGCTCATGCATGGGCTGTGAAATCACATATAGGAATCCTGGCCAAGCTAATTACAGTTTGCATCATACTACTGACTATGGTCACTGTACTACGTAGCTGCCCATCATACCTACACATGGCCATTGAGGTCCCATAGAGTGTGTTTACTTGTGCAACCTAGCTGCACTTATGTAACTCCACATATTGCTAATGAACATGTGCATTGGGCTGCTATTGATGGGCATCACGCTACATGCTGCCAGCTGATGCATGTCAAGTGGTGTCTCTTAACAAACAGCCAAGTGTTTTGGCTATCATTTTACCTCCTGTACTTGGCATAATGAGTGGACATGGCCTCAGCAGAAACAGATGGGCAGGATTTCCATAAGTTGCAACAGAAAATGCAAGACTTTTTTACCACTGCTGTTCATGCTGCAAAAGGAGCGCCTACTGGGGGATTATGAGGGTCTACTGTATAAAGTGGAAGCCTGGTAGTAGCTTGTCAATGAGCTCAGTGATGCCACTGGTATTACCACGTTTGGTGAGCAGAGCTGACATAAGCATAATTAAATGAGGAGGTGCCACCAAGACCTTCTTTGCCAGTGGGAAAAAGAGGTTGTAAAAAGAAAGTGCAGCATTATTGTAATCAGTCTGTTTTTGCAGTGTTAAAGTACAGTACATCTAGCAACCTATAGCTGTATATATGCAGTCTGCTGTCAGGCATATACTGTTCTCCTTACTATTTGTTTTATATTTTCCAGTTTATTAAAAGGCTGAGGAAAACTTGCTGAAGAATGCGGGTCAAGCTGTCCATATGGCATGGTAAGTGTACTGTACTGATGTCATTATTGCAAAAAAAAAAAAAAAACTGTGCACCACAGCACTAAGCAGTTTTACTGTCTTTGTTTTGCTTTTTAATATTTAACCATTGTTTAGTTATTCACTGGCTCTGTGGATGTTCTTTTCTCCAGTTACTGTCCTACTGTTGCACTTATGCCTGCAGTGGTATACCTATGTTCTCAACTGCTGTATATTCATAGTTCATTGCTACTGTTTCATGTTGCTTTGCTGATTTGCTTTAATCCTTTCAGGTCCTGTACTAACTATTTGCGCTGCACGTTCAGCCATGGAACAGGTGATGGAGATAAGGTGGCAACCACTGCACTCTGCACCAGCTGTGTGATAAATGGATACCCAGCAGTCCACAGGCCTGCCACTCTGCAGGGTGACAAAGTCATGCTGTGTAAGGTCACACAGATGACTCACTTGCTCTTCATTACTGTTCTCTGGTGGATTATGTAGGCTCTTAATCAGAGAGTGGTGTAGAGGTACCATCTTGGGTCATTTGACATGAGCTTCTGGTGAGGACTGAGGCAGTCCATTGGTGCGTACTGAGTTTGGCATCCTGAAGCACCTCCTCATGTGGCTGGTACAATAATGCAACCAGTTGCCCCCTGCCATCAGGTCAGCAGAGGTGGAGTCCAACCATGATATCAACCACACAGGTAAATGAGTTCTGGGTGGACTCCACTCTATGCTGACTTTGTTGGCTCAACTCATCCCACACTCTGCCCCGTTATGATGTTCCCCTTTCTAGTAAGTCACTCCATATCCCCTGTTTGTAGTTCAGTCCTACCCATCACCAGCTCTCCACCCTCTGTTAGTCTGCATCTCTCTACTGCTGACCCTCTGCCATGTTACCACCTTCCCTGTCAGTTTTTGCCTGTCTTACACGATTAGCTGTTTTCCCCATTGTCATCCCTATCACATAGCTCTCAAACTCTTTACACAAAAAATTTAGACAAAGACAAAAATAATGGGGGGAAAAGCACCAAAAATAGGGACACATTTTAAATACTGCTCTTGTAAACTTAGAAGGTTGCTAGAATAAAAGGTCTTGTGTTACCATGCATTTTCTGAAGGATATGATGTCTGAAACCCAAATACTTATCATTATTTAGTAAATTCCATCCTCACAGATTTGTCACAAAAATTCAGAAAATCACAAATTTTATGAGGAACAGACCAAAAATATGAGACAAAAATCTGGATATTCTGTGAAAATCTAGAGAGTTGAGAGGTATGTTATCCTCTCCCTCTACCCTTATTCAAAAAATATAGCCTTCTTCATCCACCACATTGAACTCTTCCTTTCCCACTGCTGTCCTGTGAATTCCTTTACTCACTTTTTCCCCTGACTATCCCATCAACCTACTTCCTTATATACTATCATCTGGTACTTTGCTGTGGAGCCCTTGCATGGGCACCCAGCTGTGAATGCATAGCAGCTACAGGGTGCTTAAAGTGCTCATGTGAACTTGCATAGTGTCCAGGTATGTGTACTGATGTTCCCAGGTTATGTTATAATTCACAACACAGTCTGATCAGTTTAATGGTGCCATTTCTGCAACTTCAAGGCTTTATTATACAGCCTTACCCTGGGCATGACTAAGGTATGCCAGCACTAATGCACGCATAATTCTCATCAGTCCATGTTGTGCTGTCTTCACTATGATGCTTACTGCAGTGTACTTGTATTATGCTTCTTTCTCAATACCCCCCATCTTGTCTGACTGTACCTTAACTAAGGTCCATGTGCTCCACAAATAAGGGCTGCAATCATGTCTTAGAGAAAGAAAACAATCCACTTATGCTGTGTTGTTGAGGTCCATAAAAAGACTGAAACATGCATGTCTACAGGTTCATAGGCTGTTACTACATTAACTATCATTAGGACCCTTACAAGCCTAGTTGTGCACCTCAAACCATTTGGGTCCCAAGTATCACTGGCATCAACTTCCTGTTTGGCACAAGGTATAAGTGCAGTAAGCTTAGAGAGAAAAAGGACAGCTGATACAGGGTTTAGAGCCAGTTAACTGATAATCTGTCTTCCTCATGAGTATAGTCTTGAGTATCCCCACCTATCATACAGGAGACCAGGTTTTGATTCCCGGAAAGGGAACAAATGGCTTTTGGGGGGTATAATGGTTAAGGTGTTTACCTCCCAAACACAGGATAAATGGTTTGATTGTCACCTTTAAGTGAAGTTAGCTAAGCTTACAATAGCCCAGAAGGGCAGCTATCCTAGAACTTACCTATGAACCTATGAAAAGTTCAACAGTTCTGAATTCAGGTGCTCATAAGCTGGATCCCTCCTGTTGGATTTTTCTGAATTCCTTTTGGAAGATGCCCATGTCTTTCATGACAGTTCTCAAGATGTCTCTTTACAGTAGTACTACTCTGCTCCAATATTCCAGGTCACAATTCCCCATTAACAAGAGGGCAACGTCTCTGGCTTTCGAGGGCTATAGCACACTTTTTTTGTACATCATGACTCAGGTACTGCTCATTTAGTTAAACCTGCTAGTTAATCTAGAATGTAGCTATGCTGACTACAGCCAGCTTTTAAAGTTACAGTGTTAACGTACAACAATTTGACATCCTGCCACAATCATTCTGCCTATTTAAATACCATTTAAATACAATTATGATGAGTACCACTAGCACTGTGATACAAGATATATATAAATATATATATATATATATATATATATATATATATATATATATATATACACACACACATACATATGCATATAACATTGTGTGTGTGTGTGTGTGTGTGTGTGTGTATATATATATATATATACATATACACACGTGTGTGTGTATGTGTGTGTGTGTGTGTATAAATATATATATGTGTGTGTGTGTACACACACACACACACACACACACACACACACACACACACACACACACACAGTGTATTTTAGCTGCTTTTCTGTATATGTAGACCAACTACTTATTCTACTGTATTACTGCCTCTTAAATCTTTTTTCAGTTGTGCTCTTGCCTTGCTTCACTCAAAAAGTTTTAAATTGCTAATTTTGTAGAGTTTTAATTGCATTTACTGTTTAGGCTACACACTCAAGTGCGTTAGCCTTTTCTGTGTTTATTTACTGTATTACTGCATTGTTTAGCCTGTTTTAACAAAAAAAAAAATACTATATTGTTTGCCCGTTTCCCACCTTTCCTAGCTAGTATAGTCCAGATCTCAAGCTTTGCTGGTTTCAGGACTTTATTTTCTGTGTTCAGAGCTATCCAGACCTTGCTGTGGTAGAGAAAAGTCCTACTGCTTACCAGAAGGAGTGATGAGCATTGTACTGCCTATCTAACACTAGAGGAGTGGTTTCCAGCTCTGAAATTGTAATTTTATTATGCATTTTGGGCTGATTTCTATCCCTTTCAACTTTCTGGCTTAAAGACGCATGTGTGCGCATTTTCTGCATCATGCAGCACCGCGGGGCTATGGTTAAACTATTCCAGGTGGCAGAAAGTCTGCTCTTCAAATTTTCCCTTAGAACTAGCTGGTTTCTCAGTAGTAGCACTACAGTCTGAACCCCTGTGACTAGCACTTGCTCTAGAACCTGCTGGAAAGCACTAGGAAGCCTTAAACTAATACAAGCACTCAACTCTCCTTGTTAATAAGGAGAAATTAATTGTAGGCACTAAACAGCCTATAATTGCAAAGTACCTTGCAATGGTAAGGGAAAACAGCTCTTGTACTTTACAAAAAAAGCATCTAAACAGGCATGTCCAAGGGTCAGCTTCCGGTGATTTCTCCTGTCCATCTGGTGAATCTGGGCATACTAGGGCAATGCAGCAACTGCCTCGTGTACACAGACAACCTTCTCCTCCTACCACCCAACACTACAACCTGTAAGAGATGCACTTACATAGACAAACTGGAAGCAAAGCTCTCTCCAGCCAAGATTGTGCTAGACAGTCAAGAGGAGAAGGTTAACACCTGCACTACACCTCAAGCAACACATAGCCCTTCAAAACTCACACCAACACCCACACATAGCAACACTAAACCCACATATGCGGAGGCCCTTAACATTAACCTGCCCAAGCAACAAGGACCTCCGAAGCTGAAACACAAACAAACACCAGTCACAACCAAAGTGACACATAGCTCACAACACCAGTGTGCCACCCAACAACAGCCCCTAAGGCAAGACAGTGTACCCAACACTTTAGTCATAGGTGATTCTACAGTCAGGCACACTGATGTCCCACTCACCAGGCTGAGCAAGGAGAAAATTACAGTCAGCTGCCTGTTGGGTGCCAGGATCTGCCACATAACCCATGCACTCAATTCGCTCCACAACAAGTACAAATACGACTCTGTCATTGTCCAGGTTAGAGTGAATGACTTGAGACGTACCTCCCTAGACTACATGAAAAGAGACATGGAAGAGATCTCGGATCATGTGGCCCAGGCAGGTATGACCCTAACCCTGAGTAGCATCCTACCTTCACCCAGAATGATACCACAGTATAAGGACAAAATGATTGACTTCAACAATTGGCTAAGCTTCTGGTGTCATTCAAAGGGGATCCAGTATTATTCTGCCTGGGACAACATGATCGGCAAACCACGATGCTTTGCCAGAGATGGTCTGCACCTGTCACCCCTGGGATTCAGGTTACTGGCTAAAGCTCTTGCCACCCCTACAGTGCCTTTTTAAGCAAGGTTCAAAGGACAAAACCCCCACCATAACAGATATAAGCATGCAAAATATGAATGTAATGCTACTCAATGCTAGAAGTCTAAACCTCAAAATGCACTCTCTTGAGGCACTCCTAAAAATGGAGAACATCGATATCTGTGCAGAAACTGAGACCTGGTTCAAGACTCCAGAGAGCACCCCTGCAATACCAGGCTACAACTCTTACCACACTTTTTGGCCACCAAACCAAGACCAAAACACTAAAGGTGGAGGAGTGTCCATATTCACCAAGGATATTCACACTTCCAGGCTAGTTGCCCAACACAATGCATCTGAAATTCTTCCGGTGCAACTAACACTAGGTAAGACTGCAATCCAAATTGTAGCTTGCAACAGAACACCCACCATGCCCCATGATTCTCACTACACCTTTCTAAACATACTGGAAAATATTAAGATACAACCAAACACCCTAATACTGGGTGATTTCAACTACCCTGAAATTTACTGGGAAAACAACTCGGGTACCAAACCTTTTCCCGACGGTTCTTGGAATTCATAAATTCCAACGCCCTAGATCAACTAATCCACTGTCCCACCAGGGGCTCCTATATCCTAGACCTGGTCATTACCAACATGGGAGATAGATGCTCCACAACAGTGGTCACCCCCTCATTGGTTAGGTCTTACCACAAGCAAATCACCCTTGACATCCACATCCCACCCCCACCCACCAGTAAGGAAACCTCCATAAAAAACTTCTCCAAAGCCAGTTTCATGCTACTTAAGTCAGAAGTGACAAACTTCATGGCACCCATGCAGACAGGAGCTGAAAGTTCGACTGCTGAATCCTACAGTAAGGCACTGCATGAGCACATCCACTCGTGCATGAATCGTGCCATCCCAAATCGAACCAAAACGCTCTCCTCCAAAAAAAGGAAGCCAATCTATTGGTACCCTGCCATAAACAAACTATACAACAGAAGGAAGAAACTGTTGCAGAAAAGAGGAAATCCCAGGATGCAAAAAACTCCCTTACCAGCCTCAGTAAGAAGCTGAGATCCTAAAATCCTCCAAAGCTAGTTACGAAAATAAAATTGCCAAAGATAACCACAAGGCATTCTACAGTTATGTCAAGAATCTAAATGGCATTGCTCAGATCTGCTCTGAGCTACAACTGAATGGCATTAAATATACCGATCCCAAGGATATTGCCAATATCCTGGCAGATCGATTTAGTGCCAACTTCACCCCCCTCTCACCCCCTAAAGGACCCATCTCAATACCAAAAGATTGCCAAATTCCGGTAATCACGGCCACACAGGTAGAAACCAAACTCTCCAAAGCTAAGAATACAGCATCCATGGGACCAGATGACATCCCGGGCTGTGTACTACATGAACTACAAAATGAACTGGCACCTCACCTAAGTGGCATGTTTAATCATAGCCTCACCTCAGGCTTCGTGCCCACTGAGTGGCGCACAGCTACAGTTTTAACACTCCACAAGGGAGGATCCACCTTGGATCCCGGGAACTACTGTCCCATCAGTCTGACGAGCTTGATCTGCAAGGGCATGGAACGCATTATCATGGAACTTATAAACAAAGACATTGGCAACCTTCAAACACTGGACCCCACCCAGTTTGGGTTCGTGAAGGGCCGATCTTGTTTCCTGAACCTGATTGACTTCTTTGAATCAGTCTCCAGAGTTGTGGACGAGGGTAAGGCGGTCCACACAGCCTATCTGGACCTCACCAAAGCCTTCGACACCATCCCCCACTCTGGGATCATAGATAAACTTACTAAGCTTGGCATAAATCTTTATGTCACTCGATGGGTTGCCAACTGGCTTACTGACAGAACCCAGACTGTAAAAGTAGCCGACTCCAAATCCAGCTCCGGACAAGTGACAAGTGGAGTACCTCAGGGTTCAGTCCTGGGACTGCTCTTGTTTGGCATCTGCTTCTCTGAAATACAGGCCAACACTAAGGGACTCTGGCTAACAAAGTTCGCAGATGACTGCAAACTGGGAGCCATTACTGAATCCCCAAATGATGTGGACATTCTACAAAAGGGCCTTACAAAAGAAACAGATGCTTGGTGCAGAACCATGGGCTCAAGCTTAATGCCAAGAAATGTACAGTTATCCCCTTTGGGAAAAAACATGTACCCATGAATTACCACATAGGTGGCAGTACACTAAACACCGAAAGTGTGATGAGAGACTTAGGGACACAGGTGGACAGTGGTCTCAACTTCGATAACCACATCGCCACAGCAGTCAGGAAATCCTTCTATGTGGCACACCTCATCACGAAGGCTTTTCCTCCAGAAAAAAGGAGGTCATTGTCCCACTGTACTAATCCCTCATTAGACCCATTATAGAGTACAACGCCCTGTTTGGTATGTACCTCACAAGACATCTGCAACAGCTGGAAAGGCCGCAGAAATACCTCACTAAAAGAATCACAGGCCTAAAGCAGATGCCCTATGCTGACCGTCTAAAAAAACTCCGGCTATACTCTGTGGCATATCGTCTACTCAGAGGAGCTCTCTGCTTAACATTCAAGGCCATGTCAAACCCTGAGCTGTTGGACATGCTCCACTTAAAGAAATCCCAATCCCTCAGAGCCACACGCTCCAGGGATCTAAACCTGGTCATCACAATGAACAAAACATGCTGGAGGGATAGGTTCCTGACCCAGAGACTCCCTATTCTGGAATAGACTGCCCATACATGTCAAGCAGAGTGCCTCCTTGGCCCTCTTCAAAAGGAACCTTGACGATTGGATGGGAGATAGGAAATTCACCCCGGGGATCACATCAGTCACCCTGCTAGACAGGGGTCCAGGGAAGTAAATATTGTGGGAAGAAATATATGGGGAATTGTTTGGCTAGGCTTGTATAGGCCTTACGGCAAATAGCCTAGTACCAACCTACGAACTTATGAACCTATAAACACACACACACACACACACACACACACACACACACACACACACAGACACACACACACATACACATATATACATAAGTGCATAGCAATGTATATCGATGTATATAAATGAGTGTGCGCGTGTAGACTATATGTTTATTAATTATGCACATACGTATGTGCGCGCGCGCACACGCACACACACACACACACACACACACACACACACACACACACACACACACACACAAAAAAATGCACAATTGATCTGGCAAGATTTCATGCATAGCATACCTTCACAGAAGCACCTGCTTTAGATAGAATGCAGACATCCGATGCTTACTCAAGATTCTTTTCAAATTTAAATGAAAGTGGCATCTGCATACAACACCCTTTAACCACCACTAACTCACTATCACCTCATTTCCCCCGCCTCAGTTTCTTCTCCCCTCTATACATCCTAATCTATGATGTTTTCAGTAATCTTTATATTAATTATTCCTCACTCCTTCCAAACTGTTTGTTACGAATGCTGTAAATATGCAAAATTACTAAAGAATTGAGTCATATTTTACTATACTAACCTTACATTTCATAACCACTTAAACATTCTACAACTTTTGTTATATGCTACATTTTGATAGAATATTTCACATTTCTGTACTCTTCCATGCTGAACCTGAAAAACTTCCATCTGGATTGTCATTCTACCCAGTTTAATGATTAATTAATAGCAATAATTAATTAATTAATTAATTAATTCATTCATTCATTCATTACCCTGCAATGTCTCTACTGTCTCCTCACCTGATAACTGTGGTGGTGCAGGTTTCACAGTAATGGCAAAATACATTCAATACAAGAAAGTAAAACTGTTTGATTAATGACAAAACTTTACAGAGAAAGATGCTCCAAGATGAACCGCAGACATACACAATTTGATTATTTGCACAGAAACTTGCAAATATTATTTGTGGTCTATTTCACTTATCACAACTTGTTCTCCATTAGCTTACACTATAATGGCACTATACTTGGTGTTACTTTCTACAGGGCATGCATGACTTCAAAAGTTGCTGAAAACAAAATGGTATATCTTTTTTATTATTAATATTTTAAGATTCTAAACAATAACGCTGTCAAGAAATGTATTTGGTTCAGAAGGAGTCTAAACTACTTGTTTATCCTTATTTGTTCACAGCCATTCCTCTTGGTAGTTAGCACTGGGGATTAAAGCCACAAGCTGTTAAAGATCTGCTTAGTCTAATTCAGAGTTTGATTCCCACATTCCCTCTTTGCCTACTGTGTGACTTTGAGCTAGTCACTTGACCACACAGTGCTCTGAGGCATTTGGGAACTGGGATAGGCTCAAGAATCTTCTGGATCACAAGCACAGTTATGCCTATTAAAATAAACACAAGTCCAGCAGCCTTGTAGGATTAATTAACATTAATGAAATAATTGCTGAATCTATTCATTGCCTACAATGTCGAGAACCTACAAAGTAGTATGTTTTGACAAAGCTATTAAAACAAAACTACTGTTGCTTCACCAGAAAGAATGTAGAAGTTATCAAGCTGTGCTTTATCTGAGTAGCTGCCAATCTTGTGTGTTAATTGTCAAACGCATATCAAACTTAAGATTCCATGTTCATATTCCATACAGCAATATTACTGACCTTTCAAAGCAAAAAAATGGTACAAGAATAAACAGCAGGAAATAATTCCAAACATCATTGCACTGTGAGACGATAGACAGTAATATACGATAAGAAACAGTTTCCTATTCTGAACTCTGCCCTTAGCTGTCTGTGTTCTTCACTGAAAAGTTAGTTGGGAAGAACATTAATGATAAGGTTACTTGTTCCACACAGAACTCGAAAGAAACTGAAATTATTTTTGCAAGGTGGGGGTCGTAGCCTTTGCTGTGATGAGACTGGCTATTGTGTACAGAAGCCCACAGTGCTAAACAGTATTAGGCTGTCAATGACAAATGGCTGGGAAGTTCACATTCTAGACAAGCCAACATCCAGCAGGGATCAGCAGTGCATCACAAATGTTCACTAAGAAACTTCTGAACAGTTCAGCATCTGCTGAATATTTCTGACGCAAAATAGCACTCTAGTCTCCGTTCAGTATTCTGAAGGAGATGAAATTTGGGTCAGAAAAGAAAAGCTTTCATGGACTGCTGAACTCTGGACATCACATGCCCAAATTCTGAATGGCGCAGTTTTGACTACAGGATATCACACTGCTTCTAAAGTAACTCCTTTATCAAAATGCCCCTAAGCAATTTATCAGTTGTTTATTTCTCCTCAACGCTGAATAGAACTTCTGTATTCTGACAACAGTGATAAACAAAAGCACAGCAATGAAGCCTTGCTGTAAAGTGATGGAATTAATGAAAACAAAGTTCACTGAAATATTCAAACACAACATATTAACACAAAGTTACATTTTTAGGAGGAAATTGAGCAGTGCTATGCGTAACTGGACTAATAATACATACGATTCAAAGAAACACCTCAGACTTAAAAAAAATGCCTTAGTGCATGCTGTCATTTATGTGAATGAATTGAAGGGAGTCCAAGTACAAGACTGCATGAAGAATCCTTACCATTGAAAGGCATAGCTTTCAACACATCTCCAAAACATGGAACATTATCTTTACTGTGCAACAAACAGGCAAAACGGGGAACACTTACAAACTGCTTACTAACAGTTTCAACAGGAAGCTCAAAGAATGGTTAAAATGTGTTAACTTTGTACCTACAAAAAGTTGAATGAACTACTAATCATTATTTATCATGGACAGCAGGTAAAAATGTCTTATCACTGAATGTGTGACAGACCCTTTCAATACAGCTGTGAGGAAGATGTACTTCTTGGGACTTCAAATGAAGGACATTCCTCATTGTGATGAGTGAGAGGTATGGTGACAGGTTATGATTACACAAGAAATGTAAGCATTATGTATTTGTGATTTGGAGAGTAGATACAAAGACTGCAGAGTCAACTGTGCAACCATGAATGCTGTCCTGCAACTGTCATAGAAGCTGGCAGTATTTAGATGATTAATTTAACCAACTAAACTGGAACAGAAAGCATACCTCTCAGCTGTCCCTGATTTTCAGGGACGTCCCTGATTTTGCCTCAAATTTTAACTCTGCCCCTCTTAATTCCTCCTAAAACTAGTGACTTTTGGAGGAAAGGTGGTGAATTACACTTAATGAATAATGACAATAATTAAGAGTTATGAACTTCTTTTACTTCAGAAAATGTGTATTAATTCATATGCCCTGATTCTGTCAATGTTTCAAGTTAATAGCACTAATATTTTAAGTGTCGCTGATTTTTTTTTTGACTTGTCCCTGATTCTGTTGAAATTTGTCCCCAATTGGTTGAGGGGTCTGACAGAAAGCATCATGGTTACAAAGTTGTAACTGAAAAAGGTAACATGCTACTGCATTACTACAGGATCACACCAACAGAATCAACATTCCACAGAATCAATTAACGAGGGAATCACTTGTCTGTACTACTGAAAAGAATGAGGATCTAAAGGATGAAAAAAGAAGTTATGTTCTTACCATAACGTTCCATCTGTGTTGTGGATTTTCATTTATCCTTGATATATGGGACTCGGTTCTGACCCCTCAGAACCGGATCGGCTGTTATAACAGCTGGCGAGAACCAAAAACTCTCAAGCTAAGTCTCTACCCAGAATACCGCTCTCCAGATTACCTCAGATTGAGTTGCAGCTATATAAGGAAGACAGAAAACAGCTCTACAGAAACTGAAGAGTCTATATCCACAGTCACAGTCATAAAAGAAGTAATAGACCCAGGACAAGAGTCTGATCCTCCAAAGAGTCTGAAGGAGGGAGAAGGAGGGTGGGAAGTCATGGCCAGTGATCAAACATATCAGACATATAATGTCACACTAAGAAATTATGTGAGATGCATATGGAGTCGAACCCTTTTGGGCAAAAAAAATCTTCAGTCAAGTTACACTTTGTTACATCCAGCAGTGTACAGAAATGTTTCACAGTAGTGATGAGTCAGAAATATTTGCTGCACTCCTCGTGAAGCACAACAGCCGTAAGCTGCTGCATCTTGTAGTGCTTGGTAAATGTATGCACAGAAGTCTAGGGGCTGCCTCAAGAACAGAGTTAGTATCTAAACCCCTGAAAAAAGTACCAGAAGAAGCCACAGCTCTAGTAGAATTAGTCTTAATAGAAGAAGGAAGGCTCTTACCATGAAAGGAATGACAAAAAGAAATGGCTTTAGAAATCCAAGAAGAAATAGTTTGCTTGGACGCAGCCAATCCTAAGGACCTAGGATGAAGGAAAAACAAAGGGCTGATCAGATTTATAAAAAGTCTTAGTCTTATCCAAATAAAATCTGAGTTGTCTATGCACATCCAATGTGTGCAGCACCTTCTCACTGGCAGATTGTGGAGAAGGAAAAAAGTAGGCAAATTAATAAATTGATTAAGGGACAACTCATTCACCACCTTGAGCATAAAAAAAGGATTAATATGCAAGGACACCCTGTCCTTATAAAACACCAAAAAATGAGGACAAGCAATAAAGGCTTGAAGCTCAGATACCCGTCTGGCAGAAGTAAGGGCTAACAAAGGTAAAATATTCCAAGAGCAATGTTGCAAGAAAGCTGAAACTGCAGACACAAAAGGAACCTGAGTCAATTTTTCCAAAACAAAATTAAGATCCCAGGGAAGAGGAATAGGCTTCCTGGGAGGCCTAATATGAAAGATAACTTTAAGGAATTGTTTAGCTTCAAATCTAGAAGATAAAAGAGGAGATAAAGTAAGATAAGCAGAGATAGCTGATAAGTGGGCCTTAACAGAGGAATACACCAATCCAGCATTGAGCAATTCACACAGATAAAAAAGCACCAAAGGAACATCCACAGAAAGTGGATCCAGGTAACGATGAAGACACACACAGAAAAAGTCTTCCATTTGGGTAAGTAGGATTTCCTAGGATTGGGTTCCCTGGCCTCCTGCAAGACCCTAACCATGGCCTCAGAAGAAAAGTGTCTATGTGGAATCAAAATCCTACCACCCACAGTGTCAGTTGAAGAGTGGACAGGTGGGGCTGGATGACAGATCCCTTGTCTTGTATGAGTAGGTCCACTCTGAGAGGTAACTTGTGATGACTGCCCTTGGTTACATGCAGAAGAGGAGGGAACCAATGCTGTCTCGGACAAAAGGGAGTCACCAACAAGATTCTGGGAGCATCCTGCTGAATTCTGAACAAGACTTTTGAAATGCAGGGAAGGGGAGGGAAAGCATAAGGAAACATCCCCTTCCAAGAAAAAGACAGGGTGTCCACCTTCCAAACCAGAGGACGTGGGACTCTAGTACAAAAAAAAGAGGACGTTGTCTATTCAGAGGGGATGCAAAATGATCTATTTGAGGAGTATCCCACTGGTGGACAATGTCCAGAAACAAATCCATGTGAATCATCCATTCATGGGACTGAGTTAAGGACCTGCTCAGACTCTTTGCCACAATATTTTGACCTGAGGTAAAGTAAACTGCCTGATGAGTCACTGGATAGCAAATTCTCACAACAGGAGTGCCAACCTGCAAAGAATATAAGATCTCCTCGCCACACAGTTTGTTTTTCATAAACACCTTGAGAGGTCCCTCGGGAAGACAGGATGAAAAGCTTGAAAAGCCAGCAGAAGAGCTCTTATATCTTTGACACTAATGTGCTCTTTCTGTTGAAGAGGCAACCAAACACCCCGCACTTTTAGGGAGCTAAAAGCTGCTCCCCATCCCACATCTGAAGTGTCTGTGAACAGCTCCTAAGAGGGAAGAGGGGATGAAAAGGGAGCCCTGAATTTAGAGACGGCTGCTGAATCCACCACTAAAGTTCCTTCTTGAGACAAGGCAAAAGATAATCTATGAATTTAAGGAGATGTGCACTACCAGGCTATAACTTATTCCACACCTTTCGGCCCCAGAACCTGGACTGAAGCTCCAAAGGTGGTGGTGTTTCCATATTCAGAAAGGATGCACACACCTCCAGACTGGTACCCCAACATAACGCATCTGAGATACTTCAGGTGCAACTAACATTGGGTAAGACAGCGATTCAGGTCGTAGCCTGCAATAGGTCCCCAATCATGTCCCAAGACTCACACTCCATGTTCCTAAGCACCCTGGAGAATATTAAGGTCCAACCTAACACTCTCATACTGGGCAACTTCAATTAACCCTCCATTAACTGGGAAAACTACTCATGTACCAATGCACTTGCCCAACGTTTCCTGGAATTCATTAATTCCAATGCCCTAGACCAGCTCGTTCTTACCCCCACAAGAGGTAGCAACACCCTTGACTTGGTCATTACTAACATGGGCGACCCTTGCTCTACACCAATAGTCATCTCCTCCCTGGTTGGATTCGACCACAAACTAATCACCTTAGAAATCCACCCCCCCCCCTCAAAGATAACCACCATGAAAAACTTCTCCAAAGCTAACTTTGGCCTCCTAAAAACAGAGGTGGCTAACTTCACTGCACCCATGCAAATGGAGGTCAGTTGCATGACTGCCGAATCTTACACCAATGCACTGTACAAACATGTACACAGATGCATGGATCTCGCCATACCCAATAGAACCAAGACGCTCTCCTCCAAAAAAAGGAAGCCAATCTGGTGGTCCCCTGCCATAAACAAACTCTGCAACAGAAGGAGGAAACTGATGCGGAATAAGGTGAAGTCCCAAGACTGGAAAAACTCCCTTATTAGCCTCAACAAAAAGTTGAGATCCCTCATCAAATCCTCTAAAGCTAGCTAAGAAAAGAGAATTGCAGCAGACAGTAAAGACAACCACAAGTCCTTCTATAGTTATGTAAAGAATCTCCACGGCAACACCCACATTTGCTCTGGGGACTGCACAATGGCACCTTCTATACCGAGCCAACAGATATTGCCAATATACTGGACAGATTCAGTGCCAACTTTACCCCCCCCCCCAAGGGACCAGTCACAATACTAGTAGATTGCCAGGCACCCAGTATTACTGCTGCACAGGTTAAAACAGCACTGTCCAAGGCCAAGAATACAGCTTCTATGGGACCTGACAACATCCCTGACTGTGTTCTACATGAACTATGGAGTGAATTGGCACCTCACCTGTATGCCCTGTTCAATCACAGCCTCACCTCAAACTTTGTCCATACCAAATGGTGCACTGCTACAGTCATCCCTCTCCACAAAGGAGGAGCAAATACAGACCCTGGGGAACTATCGCCCCTTTAGTCTGATGAGTCTGATATGAATCATCATGGACCTAATAAACAAGGATATAGGGAATCTCCAAACTCTGGATCCCACACAGTTTGGTTTTGTGAAGGGTAGACCATGCCTGCTCAACTTGGTCAACTTCTTTGAGTCAGTCACCAGAGCTGTGGATGAATGCAAGGTGGTTCATACAGCCTACCTTGATCTGGCCAAGGCCTTTGATACCATTCCCCTCTCAGGAATCATAGAAAAACTCACTAAGCTAGGCATCAACCCCTATATCACTAGGAGGGTTGCAAACTGGCTCACAGGTAGAACCCACAGTGTGAAAGTAGTTGACTCCAAGTCAGACTGCCACCAGTCACAAGTGGATTCCCACAGGGTTCAGTCCTGGGTCCTCTCCTGTTTGGTATCTACTTCTCTGAAATCCAGGCCAACACGACGGCCAAGTGATGTTGACATCCTACAGAAAAGCCTCACTGAGACCAACGACTGGTGTCAGAACCATGGCCTTAAGCTCAATGCCAAAAAATGTGTCATCATCCCTTTGTAAAAAACCTGGTTCCCATGAATTACCACATCAACGGTAGTCCACTGAACACAGAAGGTGTTATAAGAGATCTGGGAACACAGGTTGACAGCAAATTCTATTTTGACCACCACATTGCCACTGTGGTCAGAAGGTCCTTCTATGTGGCACATCTCATTACTAAGAGTTTTGCATCCAGGAAAAAAAGAGGTCATTGTCTCCCTCTACTCTTCCCTCATTAGACCAGTCATTGAGTACAATGCCCTATTTGGCATGTACCTCACTAAACACCTGCAACAACTGGAGAGTCCGCAAAAGTACCTCACGAAGAGGATCCTAGGCCTTAAACATTTGTCCTATATAGACTCACTAAAAAAATTCTCTGTCTCATATTGCCTGCATAGAGGCAATCTCTGCTTGACTTACAAAGCCATGTCTGACCCAGCTCTGTTAGAAATGCTACATCTGAAGAAATCCCAATCCCTCCGTACCACACATTCCAGAGACCTCAACCTCATTACCACAATCAACAGAACATGCTGGGGCGACAGGTTCATAACCCAGACACTGCCCGTGCTATGGAATAGACTTCCCATACATGTCAAGCAGTGCACCTCACTGGCCCTCATCAAGAGAAATCTTGATGAGTGGATGGGAAATAGAAAATTCACTCCAGGATCACTCCAGTGGCTTTACTCGACAGAGGCACAGGGAACTAAGGCTGGGTGGCACAATGCCAGGGTAATCCTATAGGCTAGGCTTGTAAAGGCTCCAGGGCCATCAGCCTAGTACACACCTATGAACCTATGTTGAACCCAAAGTGAGTTTAGAACCCACTGAAACTTACTCATGTGGAGTCTGGCCAGAGGAAGCATAGAAATGGTGGAGGCCATGAATCCCAGCACTCTTAGAAATTTCATGGCTGTTAGAAAGGCGACAGGAAAAAGAGTTTGAAAAAAAGAAATAAGTGTTACAGCCTTGGGAGAAGGCAGAGATGCCAACACAGGTATAGTCTGGATCCTGGACCCCCAGAAAAGCATAATCCTGAAAAGGAGTCAGAAAATACTTTTTGAAGTTTATTCTGAACCCAGGCTTTGCAGAAGGGAAATGGCAAAATGAAGATTTTGCAACAAGATCTCCGGAGCGGATGCCTGAAACAGGAGGTCATCCAAGAAAGGAAAAACTTGGATTTCCTGAAGCCTGCAAAAGGCAATCAAATGAGTGAGGCATTTGCTGAATACCCTTGGGGCAGTAGAAAGTCCAAAGGGCAAAGCACAGAACTAAAAATGCCAGGAAGCAACAGAAAAACATAAAAACTTCCTGAAAAGGGGATGAATAGGGATATGGAGATAAGCATCCTTGAGATCTAAAGACACCAGATAAGCCAGAGGGAACAAAGTCTAAAGGGACAACATTTAAAAAGACGGCACCTTCAAAAATGTGTTTAGATGGGAGATGTCTAGAATTGGTCTCCAGGTACTCCCTTTCCTGGGCACTAGAAACATCCTGGAGTAAACCCCCTCCCCCTTGGGACACAGATACCTCATGAATAGTACCCTGAATCAAAAGATCTCGAAGCACCCCTGGAAAGAAGGACAGCTGTTCCAGAGGGGGCTTAGGAATTTCCATAAAAAGGGGAAGAGATTTCCAGACCATGATATACCCTTGGCGGATGATGGAAAGAACTCAGGACTCCTGAGTAATCTCTAGCCAAACAGGAAGAGAGACAGAGACAGGCAAACAGAAAGAGGAAAGTGGCTTGAAAGAATAGGACAGTCAGACAGCACCTGGTTTATCAGGAAAAGGAGACTTCTGAGGCACAGACGTCTGAGTAGCCTTCACAGGAGGAGCCAGCTTGCCACCCTTTTTACCCTTAGAAGGAGGGCTAGATTGCCTGTGAACAAAGGATGGCTTATTGGGGAAGTTTGTCTGAAATGTAGGCACAGGAGAAACAAACACATGTTTAAGTTCCTGTAAAGCCTTGCCCTTATCCTGAAGGGACTTACACAAATCAGCAGCAGCTTTGCCAAATAAGTTTTTATTATCTACAGGGGCATCCATCAACTTAGCCTTAATATCATCAGACAAAGGTTGAAGCCGAAGCCAGGAACACCTCCTCATCACAACCCAAAAGCAGCAGCCCTAGAAGAAGCACCTGCTGCATCATAACTACACTTTATGGAATAAAGATCTATCTGGGAGGAAGTCCCTAAAACGGAAAGGGCAGAAGTTTTACCTTCAGAGTCTGAAGATCAGAAATCATCTGACAGGCCTAGGAAAGCAGAGCCAATGAATACCTGGACATATGGGTTTGATAATTAAACAGCCGTAAAAGCCAAAGTAGCAGAGGTATAGACCTTCTTGCCTAGCCTTTCCATAGCTCTGCTATCTTTATCAGAAGGCAGTATCTTAGGAGAAGGAAGCAATTGAGAAGGCTTGTCAGAAGCTACTGACACCACTGAGGAGTCAACAGAACGACACCTCTACAAAAGCTTACAGTCCTCAGGCACCCTATAAAACCTATCAGGTTTCTTGGGGGCAGGGTGCTGAGAATCTGGAGGCCTTAGAAAAGGCATCAAACAAAGCATCCAAAACATAAGGGACAGCAGAAGGTCTGTGAGAATCCATCTGCAGAAGCTCATAATACCTTTTTTTGTATCTCAGAAACATGAGCACAATCCCATTTAAAGAACTCCATCATCCTAGAGATAGTGTCCCCAAAAGAAATCTCTTCAAAGGCAGTATCAGGACTGAGAGATTCCTCTTCCTCTGATCCATAGTCCAAAGGAGAGTGACTCTGCGAGGAGTAAGCAAGAGATTCCTCATTTGAATCTGCCTACTCCTCAGTGGAATCCTGTTCTCTGGGTCTCTTTAGTGGAGTAGAGGACCAAGGAGGTGCTTGAACAGAAACTCTCTGAGGAGGTTTTAAACCATTAAAGCACTAAACAACCCCTGAGTGAACGATTGCCATTTGCTTTGTGGATGCTTAGGAGCTGAGGAAATAGGTTTAGTCTTCTGCTTTTTCTTTAAGTGGATGTCTACCTTGAAATATTTAGAAGGCTCTGACCCTGGACGGCATTCAATAATTGTAGTAGGGACGTCTTCTTTGACTAAAATTTGGGAAACATTCCTAGGCCCTCAGAAATAATCAGCCGTTGTTCCCCCTGAATGTTAGAAGAGGATGTCTGCAGTGCCTCTTCGGACGTGCCTACAGTCAGATCCCTGCCGGTCTCCAACCTAGTCACAGCAGAAGAATCCAACAATGAAGCCAGGTGAACCTCCAAGCTATCACTCACCTTTGGAGGAACATTTGGCAGAGGCTGAACAGTAGAAGATTCTGGCCTAAGTTTCTTGAGTCATCTTCTTCCCAGACATCTGTCCCTCGGAGCAAGACATTGTCTCCATCATGTCTTTATCAAGAAGCTTAAGATGTTGATTCTCAAGATAAAGTGCCAAAGAAGAAAGCCTACTAGGAAGGGTTTTGGGAACAAAGGCCTGACAGATAGAAAAGGACATATAGTCATGTGAAGTGCCAAGGCAAAATAGGCACTGTTTATGACAGTCTTTATGGGGAATCTGTCTTCCACACTGACATATACCCATCTTGGATGACTTGAAACCACAAAAGCAACAATATAGCAAAAAAAAGATAAAATAACCAAAACCCCAACGGGGCACTTATATAAATTGGCTTTGTGAACCAGCAACGGCTTGGGCATTCAGACCGATGATCAAAAGATGGAGTTTGGACTGGCGGCAAAGAAATTTTGAAGATGGTACAGCCAGATGTCATCTTTATGCCCTAAGCTATGTGAAGACCATACATGTGAAATATAGCATACCTTAAAGCCACCTAAAGGCTTTGGTATACTGGCCGGACATTGGGCCGCCCTTAGCAGGGGGCCCCTATTGTAATGAATACTGCAACACTAAAATGGAAGGACATCATGTCCTACTTGTGTAAATAGTTATTGTGACCCTTCTTCAGTAAAAGTAATTACTGTGGTACTCCAACCCTGCTCTACCTATGTGCTCTCTTTCTTAGCTCAACATATTTACACTTTGTGTCACTGAGACAGTCAGGTAATGGGTGTAATTTCTGCAGTCATTCTCATCCATGTTGCTGACTGCCACCCAATGCCATTCAGCGTGTTTGCACTTTGCAAGGCAACTGAAATTAAATTTTCAGTTTTAAGCAGCTAACCGTGTTTGCATTATGCCACACATTACACGCATGCAAAAATTAAAATAAATAAACAAATAAATAAATAAAGGATAAAACGAAGGGAAACAAAGGTTAAACAATTAGACAGCTCTGGATTTGAATCATCAGATTACTGCACTTACACAACACAGTTGTAGTGAGTTCTCTCTCTTTGCTACAGACACAGGTTTGCAATAAGCTTTGCAATAACAATCAAACAATGTGCATACAAGCAATTAACATACCCAGTAATAAATAGTTCATACAGTTGGATGTTCTCAGTTGATTGTAAATGTATACATAACATATTTAGTGGAATGCACGATCACACATTATTTATCAATATGTTTGCAAAACTTCAGCTCTGACTTCTCTTTGCATCCTGGAAATCTTTCCCTCATCTCTGCTTTACTATTGAACATGTAACCTCCAGTGCATATTCTCTCATTTTTCTTTCAAGGTGTGATACAAATACATGGCAATCAAAAACAGTTTAAGCAAAGGCAGGAAACTGTGCTATTATGCCAAGGAAATATACATGTGGGGCGTTTGGTTTTGTTTAAAATCTCACTGCAGTTAGTTCCACACCTTGTACGTGTATCCTCACTGACCTAACCACTTCAGTGAAGGGTGTCTGTGCATTACTGTGTAATCATCCAAAGTTGCAAGCCATTAGCATTTAGCAATAGTGTAGAGGCTGCACTATGTTTACAAATTCTACATGAAGTCAAAATGTTGGTATTCAGCAATTCGAATAAATTCACACTTAATTTGCATCTTCAGAATTCTAAGAGGGCTTAATCTGCACTGAAAGGTAACCATGTAGCTAGCTAACTGGAAGAGGAGGATACTGTTGTCAATCATGCTTATTGCTCCACTTGTGGGAGTGTAGAGACAAGAACACTTTGTAGAATACTTTTCCTATACTGGGAGTTTCAATTGCATGGGTCAGGTTATTTGATAAACTGCATAAGTATATATTACAGATGTCACATATTGATGACATTGCTAGACAATTTACACACATTCTACTTGGCTACATTTACATGTAACAGTTAGGCAGGTATCTGCCATTCATTCATGTTCTTACATATTTGTTATTCTATTACAAGTTCATCACTTACCTCGACAGTCCTGCAGTTACAACTGTTGTTATTCAGGGCTGACTCTGTCTGATGCTAGCAGTACACAGCCATTACAATGGTAAGTAAAGGTTGTGAGTGTTGCCTGGTATCAATTATATTAAATGTATGTACATAGGATGAAAGATGTACTACTTAGGTGGTCAGCATGTGCGCTATGTGTTGCCTCTTGGGCATGCCGAAGGCATATTGTGCACGCCTATGTCTACCTACATTCACAGCAGTTCGGTGGTCTCCTTCTGACTCATGTATGTGTAGATGTGGTGACCTTGCAAGTGGTGGTGGAATGTTTGCTCTTAGCCCTTGATGGTCCAGCTGCAGGGGGTTTTGTAGGATAATATTGTGTGAGACAGCACAGATGGTGATAATTTTGACACAAGTACTTGGACGTACTGCAGAGCCCTCCCTGATATATCTAGGCACCAAAACTGTGACTTCAACAGCCCAAACACATTCTCTATGATTCTGAAACCACACAAAAGACCAGTGAAAACAGCTCTACTTTCCAAAATAAGAATTTAATAAAAACGTTTTAGTTGTCTCTCCTCTCCCATTCTCTATGATGTTTCATATTTGAGCTTGTGCCTCATTATAGCATTCCTCTGTGGGTGTGTGTGCATTTCTGATGGACGTCATCAGCCATGGTTCAAGTGGGTTTACTATCGTATCTGCGAACTGCAGGCGATCGATCATGGGTTAGTTGAAAGACAGTTTTAAAGGAGGCAAAATGCTGAACCAGGTAACAGCGAATACACTACAGGGAATAGGTAGTGTACTTCGATTATCTGAGTTCAGCATTCTTAGTGGAGATTGCGGTACAGTGAGGAAGAGGGAATTAACCCATTTCCTCACTGCAGTGCGATCCTGGAGTTGGAATATGTATTTTGCAGGGGGTATGGGGGGCATAGCCCCCCACATGAGGGGTGCAGGGGGGCTTGCTTTCCTGCAAAATAGTGAAGTAAGTGTACCCTTCACTGTAGACTGTAAGAGTATGCTAGGGTGCATAGCATGGGTGACTGACGTCACCTCCTGCTATGTTGAATACATCACACTATGGGTGTCGATCATAGCTCTCACCATCTTAGCACAAAAATCTGGATAAAGCCAAAAATATTGGGGGGACAAAGTTCCAAAAATAGGGACAAATTTTAAATATTGCTTTTATAAACTTAGAAATTTGTTAGAATAAAAGGTCTTGTGGTGCTATACATTTTGTGAAGGAAATGAAGTCAGATACTCAAATGACTTTCATTATATAGTAAATTCAGAAGACGCGGTGGTGCAGTGGTTAGCGTTGTTGCCTCACAGCAAGAGGCTCTCCGGTTTGATTCTCGGCTGGAGTGCCTTCTTTGCGGAGTCTGCGTGTTCCTCCCCGCGGTCGAATTCACTTAAAAGACATGCAGGTAGGTGTGTGCGTCAGTGGGTGTGCCTGGCTTGAGGGTTGGGTGCCAGGCTGGCAAAATCAACACCATAAAAATTTACTGCCAATCATTAGCGGACTGGAGTTCCACTGTGGCGACCCCTAACCAGGAAAAGCCGAAAGAAAGTTTAGTCTTCACTGATTTTCCCTTGAAAACCACAAATTTTATGAGGAATAGACTAAAAATATGAGTCAAAAATCTGGACATTCTGTGAAAATCTGGACAGTTGAAAGGTATTGTGTCAATGTATTCAGTTTCGACTTGGCTGCCATATCGATGATCTGTATTCGGCATTTCAGGTTGACATTGTGATCAGTCGACTGATGCAGTATCACAGATACGATAGTAAACCGTTCAAGTGCATCCCCAACATCCTCCAGTAAATGGCTATGTGGGACATCACCCCTGGGAAACCTCTGGCAGAGCTGTGAGGTGTGCCAGATAAGGGAGTAGTGGTAACTGCCAATGTTGCAAGCACATACATTCAAGATGATTCCCCTGGCATTGTACTTGACCTGGCAGTTAATGGAGGGGAATCTCCTTCTGTTGATGTAGACCCTTCCCTGTTCTCCAGCTGGTGCTTTGATCTCAATGTGCATGCAGTCTAGGGCACACAAGACTTCAGGAAATGTGCTATGGTCCAGAACTATTGCATAATTCTACCTCTGTCCTCGGGGGTAAGGGGAAAATATATATAGTCACTGGCATGCTGTAGTATGCCATTGAGGAAATAGTGAAGAATCTTGGATGCTGATGCCTTTGATACCCCCAGAATATCCCCTGTGGGTCACTTAAAGGTTCCTGTAGCTAATATTCTGTGCTACACTTACCTTGGTCTCCACAGGTATTGGTTTGCCTTGTTGTCAGGTGAGGATGACTGCTGTTGCAGAGTACCTGGAGTGTCTCTCTATCCACCCTGTAGCATTGTATTTTCACCTCATGCAGACTATGAAAAGTTAAATGGGGTCTGAATACCCTTCTCCCCCTTTCCTCAGGTCTAGCAGCAGCAGCACAGACTCGAGCTTGTTGCACATACACATGCAGAAAAGCAGTAGCAGCCCATAACATTCTTTTCTTCAAGTGTAGTTTTCATAGCTGTACTCCAGTAGCTTTTGGAATACAAGGCAGAAGGCTACACTAAGTGTACACCATTGATTTATAGCTTGTTGAATTGCTCTGCCATTTTAAATTTGTTGATTAGCATACAATTCAGTTGTGTATGCAGTAATTAGCCTGCCATTATGTTTACTGTGTTTGCATGGCTCTAGAGCCGCTTACTGAATACAAATCATCACACTATCATGTGCATATTGCACCGAGGTGTGAACACAGTTTCAGAGAGCCATGTAGGGTTTATTGAATCCTGTCCTGTATTTGTTTTTTGTATTATTTTTAAAGACTGTAAAATCATTATTCTTAAAATATTTTGTAACACTTTGCAGCTTTTCTCGCCGGGCCTCTGCTGAAAATGGGTTCCTATACAATATGACTTTCCTGGTAATCAAATGTCAATAAATCAATCAATCTGGTGGCAAAATCATAGCTCTATGCCAACACTGTAGCAGATGAGAGATATGGGGTACAGCTATCACCATGTTTGATCATGGTCAAACATTCTTGGCAGTATTCTACAGGTTAGAAACAGTTTTGTTAACCACACAGTACAGCCTGAGATCCTCACACAGTGAGTTATGTTTTTTTTATAGTGTCTTCTTTGTCTACCTGAAACAGGACAGCTGCATCACGAGAAATATTAGTGCCTAATAAGGAAGAATGCAGTACTGCATATAATACTAAAAGAGAACAGCAAAAAAACAGAAGGTGCAGCCGGCCTGTCTGGAATTAAACAGTATTTTTCTTCTGCCTAAAGAACTGCCTTTGCCAAAACTGATTATTCCACACTGATCGATGGCTGGGGTATTACATCTAAAGCAGTAACAGCAATGCACCTTTGTTATGCACTGACCATAGGATTACACCAATGATAACTTCTCTCTTCATGCAGTGAGAAGGAGCTGACAATTTGGCGTTGACTCATTCACTAATCCAGTGCTCATTTATCAGTCACTGTGCCGAAGTGGACAGCTAACAATTAAGGAACTGAAAACCAAAAAGAATCCAGCCCACAGAGGTAAGAACAGAATGCAGCAACCTTGGCTTGAGTGGAAACATTGGCATCAGATGCCCAGGTGTTTGTGTGGAAAGGGGAAAATAAAACGGCTACAGAGGTCAGCTTTTTCTTCTCAGTGATATGGTGTTTGTGTGGAAAGGGTCAAATGAAATGGCTACAGAGGTCAGCTTTTTCTTCTCAGTGATATGGTGTGGGTCAAATCCACTGCAGGTCCTCCCCACCACATGGATGTTAAAGCCTAAGCCCAAGAAACAGATTCCAGCCTAGTCAGAGGTGCTCATATAATTTCATGTATATATTTCCAGGTAAGAAAAAAGCAGTAGCATACTAAGGGTGGGGTGCAGGCGGTAACCGTCCTGGACAGAAAGTGTTAGGGTTCAGTTGAGAGGCAGGCTTTTTTTCTGTACCAAAATGCTGAGGGGGTGGGGCGCTAGTTCGTGGGATCGGCATAGGGTGCTAGTTTTAAAAGAATGCCTGACTAAACAATATAAATGCACTTGCCTCAAAGATACTGGCTAATTTATAGCTATGTCTATAACATTCTGAAAGTTTAATCATTGTTAAACTCTACTGCTAGACAATTAATTCTTACTGATTATTTCTGATGTGTATGCTGCTATGAGAATGTACATATTTATATACTATGCCTATTTGTGTATTTTTCAAATTATGATCTTTATTTCATTTGTTACTGTTCTGGCAATGATGACACTATACCTGCTCTGCTGCTAGTTTTATATGTTATTTGTACATTTCTTATTTATTTTTCAATTTTATTCCCTTGGTTTTGTTCACTTCAGTGTTGTTACATCTACTGTATCCTGCTTAGGGCCAGGGAAATGGGAGGAAAGAATCTTATACTAGCCTATCAATCTAGTTAACAAAGAATAAATCAGTAAGTACAATGCCCTGCAACTCAGATGCCAGTGGAAAGAGGAGAGCATAGTAAAAAAAAAAAAATCAGAGGATTTGCTGTTTGACACCAGGCAACTGTCCAACAACTATCAACCTCCAGCACTTAAGCTAAGCAATAAAATGCTAATTCTCTTTGAAAAGAAGGGAAATTTCTCCTCTCGATTTGACAAAGGTCAGTGGATAAATATATCAGTACCACATGTCAACAAGGGTTCTTTGCCCTAAAACATTCTAGAAAAAGAATGCAGGCAGTAAGTTCACAGACTGATAATCAGCTTACAGATGGACAGCCATCAAGAAGCTTAACCAAATTATCTTTGCAGAGACAAGAGCAGACTAGGTCCCTCAGGACAGAGCTGTCATAATAATATCAGGCATGAATTTGATGTAATCCATCCATAATGGCTTTGAGGTGGCTGGGGAGGTAGTTTGCTTGAGGTACAGAGGGAGTCTGTTCCAAAAGTGGAGAAGATGTTGGGTAAAAGTAAAAGAAAAAAAATGTGTTGCAATACATGTGTATATATATATATATATATATATATATATATATATATATATATATATGTGTGTGTGTGTGTGTGTGTGTGCGTGAATTACAACAAAACCTGAATCATTAGTGCACCCACAGATAATGTGATTTAAGCTACTGAAGTTACTGCAACAGGTTAAAATTCCAGTCCCTCTCCCTCTGTTCCATCTCATACAGGCTTTTTGCGGCAACCTTTGCTTAATATTTTACACTCTGAAAGACCCAGCATGCTTTGTCTTTCTTCAGCTTCATACAACAAACAATGTAACAAGAACATGAGCCAAAGTCTTCAGGTTCCAATGTTAAGATCAACAACGAACCTGAAGACTTTGGATTATGTTCTTGTTATATTGTTTGTTGTATGAAGCTGAAGAAAGACAAAGCATGCTGGGTCTTTCAGAGTGTAAAGTGATAAGCAAAGGTTGCTGCAAAAAGCCTGTATGAGATGGAACAGAGGGAGAGGGACTGGGATTTTAACCTGTTGCAGTAACTTCAGTAGCTTAAACCACATTATCTGTGGGTGCACTAATGATTCAGGTTTTTGTTGTTGTAATTCACTATAAGAATATTAACTTTGGAATAAATGGTCAATAATGCAGCACCATTACACAAAGATGTCATTATTTAAGACCTAGAGGTCAAAAACACAGCATCCTTATTACTAGATTACAGTGCTATGAGTACAGATCAAACAGGGTAATAATGATGTAGACACAGCAAGCTTTTCCAAGACCAAAATAAGCTATCCTAATACTTGTGTTAACACAAGAGAATAGCCTTTGTGAAGAGCTACCTTCTGCGCCTCTTCAAAGGACATTAGAAGAGTGTGGATAGGCCTTGCTAGAGCAACATAGGAAGCCAGAAGTAAATGGGTGATGAAGCCCTGTATTAGATTCATGTGTATTCATATTCTAAATGCCATTTTTACCAGGGACTATGGCTCACTACACTGCATTTCTGGCAATGTGCACAGTCTGAGATATTCTGAATAAGCTCCTAACAGATACATTTACATGAATGTACATGAATACACACACAACACTTCTTTTTCAGAACTCTATAAGCAACATGAGTGATAACAATTAATGACAAAGCCCTACCTTGTGTGAACTATGAATCTATAAAACAGAGTCATCATATTTCAGAATAATGATAAAGTACGCTGTCAAAAACGTATTCACTACATCAAATCTTGTGGGTGTGCATAAAATTATGCCTAATAGCAGGGACAATCATTCTCCTTTCATATCTCTGATGAAATCTTTGGAGAAAACAGTTAACATTTCATAATAATAGGTATTATTATAATTAATATAATAATAAATATTATAATTAATATATTCACTTGTTCCAGCCCTGCAACTTGAGGTTTGAATAAAATATTTATTTATTTATTCATATCGTAAAAGTGTACTTAATTTGCTCCATCTTATCGGCACACTGTATATGAATTAATAAGCACGATAAATAGCACTATGGAAAAGGTTGCACCTTTGATACCTTAAGGAAGTACCTTTTCTTAAATACCTTAAGAAAGGATAATGGGTCAACCTTCTGTTATCACTAATAAAACTTGCCAGATAACCTACCATTTTGTCTCACTGCCTCAGCTGATGAAAACTATATGTTTGTGAGGAAAAAAGTGAAAACTATGTCTTTCCATAACATTAGAGCTATTTTATTTACATATTTGCATTTGGTTAACGGGAAGGTCTGTCTGGGTCATGCAAAACCCCTTTTCAGTGGATGCTTGGGGAGAAAAGCTTCAAAAACATGTTTAGTTTGAGAAAAACATACCAAGACATTACTACAGAGCCTTTGTGAGTACAAACAATATTTGAAATATAGTGATTACAACAATGAGTGAGAAGGTCACTGAAAAACCAATCAGTAAAAACAAAATGAAAACTCCAGTAAAGCTAGAACTTCCAATAAGTGACCTCCCAATCCTCTTGTGTCAGAGGCACATGGGATATATGCAAATGATCCTTATGAACATCAGGTGTTTCAGCTATTTGGAAATTCTGAATGCCCATGACTTGTTTCTTCATTTTAATGGACAATTTCAGGCCAATAAAGTCAAACCCCACTAGCTGGGGATATGCATATTTCGGCCTTGTTATGACCTCATTGGCACAGCACAAACAGAGTGTTTGACTAAGCATTAGAACAAGGCCGAAATATGCATATCCACAGCTAGTGGGGTTTGGCTTTACTGGCCTGAAATTGTCCATTAAAATGACGAAACAAGTCATGGTCAGAAATTCCAATTAGCCGAAACACCTGATGTTCATAAGGATCATTTGCATATAGCCCATGTGCCTCTGACACAAGAGGTTTGGAAGGTCACTTATTGGAAGTTCTAGCTTTGCTGAAATTTTCATTTTGTTTTTAAATATAGTGATTACAGATTTGGCATAGATAAGGTGCTTAGGTGAATGTAACAAGTAGCAGATGTCAGTGAAGGGCCAGTAAAAAAGTAAAGAAAAGCTTCATGATCCATGACCATTTATTTCAGGCACAGAACTGGCATGATAGCCCACATTTGCTTGGCTCATTTAAGACTTTTGCCAAGCTCTAAAACTCCTTGCCTAACTCCCATAATGCAGCATGGCTCCCTTTCACACCACAAAGAGTTTGTCACTGCCAAAGAAATGATAATCATCAATGGTAGTAAACATCTAGAAAGTGTAGCATATATTCACCTCTGCTAGAATACTGTGGAAAAATACCAGAAGGTTAATGGATTTGTGGCTTAGGTTCATTTCCATGGTTACTTTAGGCATAAAAATAAGGTCAGTGTGCAAACAAACATTACCTGCTACTAAAAGACGGTCTCCGAGACAAGTATCTCAGATAGGGTTTGGCTACTTGCTCAAATGGAGGCAGTATTCATTTCTCCAAAACGAAATTCAAATCCTCAGAAGGAACATGTTTGCTGAGAGGTGGTCTTAAAATCCTTTAGGAATGCTGGTGATGATGAATGAAGTCCCTGTTGACAAAACTGAAATGGCTGCTAGATGTACTTAGAAAGCAGAGCAACTAGAATCTCTATCAGAAATGTATGCTAAAAATGATAACCCTGGGCAGAGAAAGGGTCAAAACATTATCTGGTGGTCCACAGCTAGAATTTCAATTAATTCTTATAATTTTTTCTGATATATTTGTTTTTGTGAATACTTGAAGAGAACCGCTGGCTATAAAATCAATTGCAGAAAATATGTTGCTAGTCTGACAAATTGGAGGTTCAGGTGAGGCTTGCTACATGAGTGAGAAAGAAGACCTCTGAAAAGTCTGAGGAGAAGAGGGTTTTCTAAAAAGTGAGAAAATGGTGGAGAGGCATAAAGTAGACCTGGAGGCCATTGCAGGACCAGCGCATCCCAGGATGTCTGACTTTGTGGGGGAATGATGGAAAGGAAGCTGCTTTGGCATTGTTTGGGGATGCAAGGAGGTTATAGCAAGAATGTTCCTAGTGAAGAAAGACAGTATTCACTACTGACTCAATCAAGGGTCACAAGTGATGCATCAGTAAGCATCAGCTGAGCTTGTTCACTAGAGTGTTGGCTTGGCTAGGAATAACTGTTGCTATCAGAAAGAAATTAAACAATGTGGTCCATTTCCACAACCTCATGGGCTCTTACCACATAGGAAAGGAATGGATTCTCCCTTGCTTGGTGATTTATCAAACACTGTCATTTTGTTGCAGTGGATGGCAAATGTTTCGTAAGGGTGTATGTCCTGAAGAACCTGCAATGTAAGAAATGTCCACATCTCCTGTGCACTAATGTGCAGATAGACCTCTTGCTGTGCCAGGTCCCTTGATCTGTCATCCCCAAACAATGCCCCCACCCCAGAGCAGAAACAGCTATGTTGACTGCCACATCTGGGGAGGGAGGGGTGAATATGTTGCCATGAGAAAAGTAGGGAGTATGAAGCCACCAGAGAACATGTTGACAGCATGATTCATATCTGTTGAGACACAGAGTGCATGCAATGAGACTATTGAACCCAAAGTGTACACTGAAAAACTCTCATGTAAAACCTGGCAAAAGAGATGAGGAATATCTTCGCTGAAATGAGTCCACGTACCTTGCTTGAATCAGGAGGCAGCTGTCATTGTCTGGGCATTTAAGAGAGCGTGAACATCGGGCAGAAGTTTCAACATTCTGTTTGGCAGAAGGCTGGCAGTTCAAATGCTTATATCCAGGTGGCAGCCAGTGAAGGTGTGTACTTGTGATGGCCCCATTTAAGATTTTGCACTGTTCATTGTTGTTCACAAGGACCAGAAAAGTTAGAGTAAGTAATTCATTGCTTTAATCAGTGACTCCTGGCAGTCAATCATCAAGCTGAGGGAAAACTCTGGTTCCTGCTAGTCTTAGCTGAACTGCAATAGCATTATGCATTTGGTAAACAATGTGGAGGTTGTGCAATATCAAACAGAAGAGGCTCACCATGACCACGTAATAAAAAAAAATATTTAATACTGCAGTAAAAGTAAGCGCTTTCACGTTTCAAAAATGTTTCTTCAGACTTTAACAACTGCCATTCACATTCATATGTTTAAATAGCATTGCAAAATCACATCAACCAATCAATATTGTTGCATCATTAATTGATGTTAAAATGTTAAAGATATATCAACAATTACAACACATTAATATATAAAAAACAATGAAACATGTCGTAGACTGTCCCTATTCAAAAATACTTTTCTAAAAACATTCATAAAATATAAAGTATATATATATAAAGATATAAAAATATATATAGAAAAATGCGGCATGTATATATATATATATATATATATATATATATATATATATATATATATAAATTCTGCCTACAACTACATTTACAAACAGCCTATATAGAGAAATTTCATTCACAAGCTATTGTTATTGCTTTTCAATGTGTATATGGCCGGGCTGATAAAAATGGTTCGAGTGTAACCCTATCATTTAAGCCATGCCCTTTGTGACTCTGTAACCTTATTATCCACTTATTCTCCCTCTCTTCAGTGTAATTCTTTATGTTCCCTAGCCTATTAGTTTTCTTTATTAATTCAAGTACACTGAATTTGAACTTATGCGACGTACCCATTTGCAATACATGTCTGGCCAATGCATTTGTCTCATTTTCTTTATTTATTGCATAGACATGTTCCCTAACACGTTCCCTAAGGCTCCTATTGGTTTTTCCCACATAGAAACATGAACATGTTTGGCAAACAGCCACATACACTACATCTCCAGATCTACAATCAGCGTAAAAGTTCATGTTATATCTATGCATAGTATCAGGATGTATAAAATTATTACTGCCAGACATAAAAGTACAATGATTGCATGTTCTACAGGGAAACGTACCTTCCCTAGTGGATCTAACAGGTTCTCTAAAGTTATTCTCATAACATAGCAATCTTTTCAGTGACTTGGTATTCTTATATGCAAGACTGGGTCTGGTCCCCACTATCTGGGTTATCCTCTCATCGGTGGTTAAAATGCTCCAGTTCTTGTTTATTACTTCTCTAATTTTCAAATTCAGATTAGAATAAGAGATTGTTAATCTCTTAAAATTCAGAGACTGAAATTTGTTATCTACTTCTCCATTTTCTCTTCTGTTTCGCTCATGCAAATAAGGCTTTCCCTTACATTTCCTTACTGAATCATCAACTTGAAAGACCGCTTCTACCTCATGTTTACTGTAACCTCTTGATAGTAAATTCTGAGCTAACATTTGTTGCTTAGAATCAAACGTCATGTCATCAGTAGTAAGGCGTGACATTCTAAGGCTCTGGCTTGTTATGATATTAGAATAGATATGTTGGGGGTGCATACTGCTGCGGTGCAAAATACTGTTCTTCCAGCATGGCTTCCTATATACTTCTGAATGAATAACCCCATCTCTTTTTAAGACCTGAACATCTAAAAATTCTATCTTGCTATCTGAACTCTTGTATTCAAAACTCAAAAAATCAGTGGTGCCATTGATATAATTGATGAAATCTATCAACTCAATCTCTGTGCCTGCCCATGCAAAAAACACATCGTCTACAAAGCGCTTATAGAACTTGATGTGCTTACTGTATAACTCATTTGCCATGACATAAGTACTTTCCCAATATGCCAACACTAAGTTGGCATACCCTTATTCTGTAAATAATATGTGTCCTCGCATAGAAACACATTGTTGTTCAATATTAAGCCAATAGCGCTAAAATTTTCATGATAGAATTTCTAGGCACTTCTTTCTCAATTAAAAATAGCCTCAAAAACTCCATGCCGATGTTGTTAGGGATAGAAGTGAATAACGAAACAACATCTAAAGTAACTAGCAAATCATTATTAGTAGCAACATCTGAAGATGTTAGCTAATATCCATAACATTCTAAGAATTCCTTAGTATCCCTCAATATAGAGTTGGTGTTATTCACAATCGGTCTTAATTGCTTTTCAACAAATATAGAGGCTGGTTCCAACAGCCAGCCTCTACCTGAAACTATGGGTCTCCTGGGTGGATTGACTAGACCCTTGTGTATTTTCGGCAGTCCTCTCAGAACAGGTATTATCGGTTGTTCTATCAATAAGTATTTATATAATTCTCCATCAATAGTACGACACAAAAACATATCATATAATTCAGAATGTACATTTCTAATCAGATCATTTAATCCCACAGCATTCAACGCCTGATATGTCTCTATATCTTGTAACATATCTGTCATGCTATTGGTATACATTGCAGCATCTAAAATCACTATAGCACCCCCTTTATCAGCTTGTCTAATGACTATGTTATGATTCTCTTGTAATTGCTTAATACTTTGAAACTCATTGTATGTTAAATTATAAAATTCAGGTTTATTCTTTGACTTATATAACTCAAATAAATCTCGCTCACAAGCTCTCTCGAATGCTTCCAAGATAGGATGCCCTTGCGGTATGAAAGTAGAAGGTTTACTCAGCATGTCATTTCTATTTACATCATTGTTACCAAAAAGCAAACACAGGCCTATTTGCCTAGTAAACATTTTTACATCTAAAATTACATCAGTTATGTCCACTGACCTAGAAGGTATAAAAGAAAGGCCACGGTTAAGTAGCGACTTCTCATGTTCAGTCAAGACATAACTAGATATGTTTACCACTAGTTCTTCAATGTAGGTTTCAATACCTTCTTTTGAAACTCATATTTGTCCTCCACTATTTTCCGTTTCTGTGTGGGTCCATGTGGGGACCAATCGGTTAGAGATGACTTCCGAATAGGTAAAGGGAACGAAAAAGAATCAGTCTCTCCCGCTGCTCCCATGGCAGAAGAAACAACCTTTTTACTCATGGCACCAACTTCATTCCGCTCCACATCAGCAGGAACTGAACATATTCTCTCAATCGACGGGCCTTCGCCTGTGTTTAGTCAAGCGTCATCAGCTACAGCCAATGGTGTGGCCTCTATCTGTATGGGTATACGAGCTGACATCATATCAGTAGGCTTGTCATTGAGGACGACATTCACCAAAGAAGGATTTAAAGTGAAGGCATCCCTGGATACATTATTAATAGTAACAGTTCGTTTTGACCTATTAATATTACTGTTGGTGTTGCTTGTATTGTCCCTTGGCCAAGAAAAAACCTGGCCTCTTTGAAAGACGATTAAATTTCTTTCAAGTTTTTTCTTTTTGTCCAATAATAACTTATTGTCCAATAGGGAAACTCTCAGCAACACATCGGCAACAAGTCGTTCCTTCTCATCTATAGTCACTAGATTTACCAAATCATTCTCCATCAACATTATTTCATGTGTAAGCACCAATTCAATCTCTTTATACTGTTCTATTAATAGTGATATATACCCAGAGCTGGTCTCTAAATTTAACTTTTGCCATTTTGTTAATAATTCAGGGTAAGTAGTGCCGAAAGTGGGCATTTTCAGCACTCTCAACCCCCTGGGTATTACCTTGAAGGACAAACATGCCTCCATGTGTTGTCGCTGCCACTGAGTGCTCCTCAATCTCTGTAGAGTATTCTCCAATTTGTGAGTTAGTTGAATCACTTCAATGTTCCCCTGTGTACTAAGTACACTTTGTCCTTCTTTTGTTAATTCCTTTTTAGTATATTTTAGGAGCGGATTGTCCAGCATCACAATAGCTCCCTTCAATGCACTATCGCCATTGAAATCATTCACAGTTGTGTCATGTATTCTCCTCTCAGCCATGTCCCAGGACCGCAAAGACACAAAAATGTAGAGAAAAATCACACTGAGCAGCACTGGACAAAAAGCCTCTGCAGAACCAGGAAAATGCAATATCAAACAGAAGTGGCTCACCACGACCACGTAATAAAAATAATTATTTAATAGTGCAGTAAAAGTAAGCGCTTTCACGTTTCAAAAACGTTTCTTCAAACTTTAACAACTGCCATTCACATTCATATGTTTAAATAGCATTGCAAAATCACATCAACCAATCAATACTGTTGCATCATTAATTGATGTTAAAATGTTAAAGATATATCAACAATAACAACACATTAATATATAAAAAACAATGAAACATGTCATAGACTGTCCCTATTCAAAAATACTTTTCTAAATAACATTCATAAAATATAAAGTATATATATATATAAAGATATAAAAATATATATAGAAAAATACGGCATGTATATATATATATATATATATATATATATTTATATATATAAAAAAATTCTGTCTACAACTACATTTACAAACAGCCTATACAGAGAAATTTCATTCACAAGCTATTGTTATTGCTTTTCAATGTGTATAAGGCCGGGCTGATAAAAATGGTTTGAGTGTAACCCTATCATTTAAGCCATGCCCTTTGTGACTCTGTAACCTTATTATCCACTTATTCTCCCTCTCTTCAGTGTAATTCTTTATGTTCCCTAGCCTATTAGTTTTCTTTATTAATTCAAGTACACTGAATTTGAACTTATGCGACGTACCCATTTGCAATACATGTCTGGCCAATGCATTTGTCTCATTTTCTTTATTTATTGCATAGACATGTTCCCTAACACGTTCCCTAAGGCTCCTATTGGTTTTTCCCACATAGAAACATGAACATGTTTGGCAAACAGCCACATACACTACATCTCCAGATCTACAATCAGCGTAAAAGTTCATGTTATATCTATGCATAGTATCAGTATGTATAAAATTATTACTGCCAGACATAAAAGTACAATGATTGCATGTTCTACAGGGAAACGTACCTTCCCTAGTGGATCTAACAGGTGGAGGTTGTGATGAAATCATATGGAAAGCTCTGAACTAGTAATGACAGGCCCCCACCCTGAAGCATAGGAACTTTTGGACACCTTGGCTATCTTTATATGCAGGTAGGTGTGCTGAAGATCTAAAGGGAACATCCATTCTCCCTTATCATAGGTACTTACTTGGCTACTGATCTTTGAGGATCTTAAAAAGCCTAGCCTTACATTCATATGGTAGTTTTTAGTTGTTATATTTTGCATACAAACAACCAAAAGATGGGCCAAACAAAGATATGCTGGGATATGTACATGTTTCCAGTACCAAAAACACAACTGCCGCACAGAATCAGTCCAAAATCATTTAAACCAGATGAAGGTGGGGTTAACTGCTGAAACTAAAGTTTTTGCTTGTGTTTGGCCTATTCTGACTTCCTTTTTGGTATCTTTGTCTTCATATTTGCCATAATAAATAGTTTGGGACTGATTCTGAGTGGTGGTGGTGGTGCATTTCTGTTTTGGATATTACAATTTGCCCTGCATATCAGCATTTCTGTGGAAGTTTTTTGTACAATGTTAGGTGTGTACATTTAGATGTTTTCCCTATCCACGAGGGACAGGAATGCTAAACTGGGAGTGAATTTGCAGTTATCCATCCATTCATCCAAATTATGTTTGAATACAGTAAGAGTAGTACTTTGTTTTATGTGGAGTGCACGACAGTGCCATAGAAGTGGTATTCTCTGTGATACAAACTCATTCCCTCCAACATGTTTAATTTATTTTGGAAAAGAGATTGAAATCCCTTGAGTGGATGTTTGTGATACAACTAGACTGGGAAATGTTTAACAGTTTGACAGAATGGGGTCTGCTGAAATTTTATATATGAGGCAGAGGGCATCTCTCGGTAGCCTGTACGATACTGAGAACAGGGACAAGGCTTTGAGATGATCTCCATAGCTTTTATGATTTAGGCTTTTGACTTCCTAAGTGATAAAGAGTTGTGATCTCTCCAATTGTGGCAAGTGTTTGGACAGGTACATAACGAAATGGACATTATACTTAATTAGGGGTCTAATGAGTATAGTGCAATGAATGCATTCTTGGATCTGGACACAATGCCTTTAGATATAAGCTTTGTAATAAAAAGTACTTCTTTACAACAATGTATATATGGTGATCGAGGAACAGTATATTGTTGACATAGGTCTCCAGATACCTAACTATGGGATCAATTTTCAGGGCTGTGTTGGCAATGTGATAGTTACAAGGGTAGTCATGCTTACTGAAGGAAATGATGATACACTTCTTGGTATTTAATGATAGTCCCTGATTTTGACAACAGCTATTTCTTTGGGACAGGATCTCATGGAAGATCTCTGTGTCCTCTGGGAAGTTTATAATGCCATCAAGTCTGCAATCATCTGCAGACCTGGTCAGCCCCAATATTATCTTTGACCTCCAAAAAGTAAATGCCAAAGAGGAGTGGCCCAGGGATTCAACCCTGGAGTACATCGTTAGTGATAGGTCTTTTGGAGGAGGAAGAGCAGCCCACCCTAACTTTCTGGGTTCTATTTGTAATCTAATTTGCTATTCAATGAGTTAGACAAGGACTTTTAGCTGGGAGACTTTATCTACGCACTTGAATGTGGGATGATGAGGAATGCCTTTACATGCTCTACATATGCATCGTGCACTATTTTACCCTTATCTTCAGTCCCTTTTTTGAAGATGTCAGCTACATTAACCAGGCAGGACATGGCTCTTGATGAATCTGAATTGGGTTATGTCAAGCATATGTAGGTTTTCTACATCCTTATTTAGTAATTCAATAATGATTTTTCTATAGCCTTACAGATGAGACTGGTTAGGCTTATGGTTCTATAATTACCTGGGTGTGTTAAAGCCCCATCCTTGTGCAAGGGAGTGATTGTTGTCCTCCATTAATACGCCATGGAGCCTGTTTTGAGGCTGATATTGAATAGCTTCTTTAGGGGATCAGGCAAGTCATGTTTCACACTGACCAGTAGGCTGTCTGATATGTTATCTGACTCCATAAATGGAGTGTACTTGACTTTAGGTGGTGTCTTGAGAACTTGTTCTTGGGAGATTTGAGAAGAGTGTTAGTGTCCTGAGAATACTGGTGGGTAGAGGGGGGAAGTGGGAAGTTTGAGCTAAATTTGTTCACTAGTAGACTGGATATGTCCTCTGGGTCAAAGTATGACATATCATTTACTATTAGCTCTATACAGTGCTGGGCATCATTTCTGCATTTTTTAACATAGTTAAAGAAGGCTTTGTAGTTATCTATCATTTGGGTTGTTATTGGTTTTGCATGATTTAATCAGGGTCGGGGGTTCCTTTTTTAGATTAACAAAAACATTTTTGGGAGTCAGATTTATTTTTGCAGGCAATGAGGGTTTTTTATTATTCTAAAACTTCTTTAGATTTGGATAACACCATATGGGCTTATTTTTGAAGTTGACATATTTATTTCTGAGCAGGACAGACGTGTAAAGAATTTGGCAGTGAAGGATTACGCACACACAGTGGGGACATCAAGGTGGAAGGGGCTTTTGAATTTAGCCATGTCATTATTCAGTTTTGGGAGAACAGGCTTTGTATAATATCTCAATACTGAGGTATTGGAAGATGCATTGGTCTTCAGTCTTATGGTGAATGTGTTTGACCCATGATGAGATTTGACTTGCAAAGAAATTAAAATTGGTGAGGAGCAAAGTTGCCCCACATCAGTAAGGACCAAGTTCAAGATTTTATCACTGCTCTTTGGGGTGCTAACTAACAGGTCTAGAGAGTTTGTATTGATTATATCCAGATATCTCTGTGCATAAATGATTGAGGACATCTAACTCTCCCAATTTATGGAGGAGTAGTTGACGTCTCCTTAGAGAATGGTATCTGGCTTAATACATTGGAACTCCATGCCAGTTAGATAGGAGGTATGGGCCGAGAAGGATACAGAGGGGGTCTTATCGTCAGTTATGATGTGATATGGGGTTTTATTAATAGTAAATGGTGAGAGACCAGGTTCCATAAAAATAAAGACAAATAGTCCACTTTATTGAACTTTAACCACAGGAGCAACCAGAATAAGTGCTTTCGTCTTAGCCACAAGACTTCCTCAGATACCCCCTCCATATTTTTCAATCCCTTTATAATGAACTAATTAACCATCAATTAAAATTTTTTTTAATTTTAAAAAGACAGTGCTTAATAACAATTTTCTTTCATCCTATAAAAAGTACAAAAATATATACAAATATAAATACAGTCCATTTTACTGATCATGTTAATACTTCTTATCCATAGTTAAAACAAAATGTACTAAAATGTTCAACCATTTACTAAAAATCTAAATTTTCAAATATTACAGACCAAATTAAAATAATGTGTCTCCATAGTTGTTAAATAACTAATATAAATATACTGCCTAAATGTTCAAACTAGTGATGCTTTAGAAATTAATACATCTTTAGTTTGTAATATAGTAGTATCCAGGTAATTAATAGCTGCCTTGTCCCATGTGTAAGTGACGTTAAGGATTTGTTTACCAGTACACCCAGGTCTGAGGGATATAAATATTTTAGTGATAGTGTTTATAAACTTTCCACTTTGCCCTATGACAAAATTCAACTTATTTTGGAATTAATGGAGGTAGTTTTGGACAACAATTACATCTACTTTGAAGGTGAATATTATCAGCAGATTAGTGGTGTAGCAATGGGGGCAGCATGCGCACCAGTATACGCGAATTTAGTCATGCTGGAATGGGAGAATAGGTTTGTATTTAAAAGTACTCATATGAAAAATATTCATCTATATATAAGATTTTTGGATGATATATTAATACTATGGGAAGGTGAAGAAGATAGTGTAAAACCTTTGTACAATACATTAATGAAAGCACCCCTTTCCTTAGATTCACTTACACATGGGACAAGGCAGCTATTAATTACCTGGATACTACTATATTACAAACTAAAGATGGCTTTAGGTCTAAAATATATAGAAAAACAACTTGGTGTTAACAGCTAACTACACTACACAAGTAACCACCCCATGTTTATGAAAAGGAGTTTAATAAAAGGACAAGCAGTACGCGTTGCCCGTATGACGTCAGACCAAGCAGATCTTGTACATGAGCACTTAAAGATAGGATGTACAAACATTGCTATGATGTAAAAACCAAGAAGGAGACTAGTGTTTTATATAAACATTCCACCAACTGCAGATCTTTTAATGGATATAAATTTGGTATAATAGATATAGTTAAGAACAACATAGGGGGTGGTGATTCAAAAAATATGCTTTTAAACAAAGAGTTAAAATGGCAACTTAGGTTAAAGTCGAACATACCCCATGGATTGAATGAATATATTTCAGTCAAACCTGTATTAATTTCTAAAGCATTACTAGTTTGAACATTCAGGCAATATATTTATATTAGTTATTTAACAACTATGGAGACACATTATTTTAATTTGGTCTGTAATATTTGAAAATTTAGATTTTTAGTAAATGGTTGAACATTTTAGTACATTTTGTTTTAACTATGCATAAGAAGTATTAACATGATCAGTAAAATGGACTGTATTTATATTTTTATATATTTTTGTACTTTTTATAGGATGAAAGAAAATTGTTATTAAGCACTGTCTTTTTAATTTTTTTTTTAATTTTAATTGATGGTTAATTAGTTCATTATAAAAGGATTGAAAAATATGGAGGGGGGGTATCTGAGGAAGTCTTGTGGCTAAGACGAAAGCACTTATTCTGGTTGCTCCTGTGGTTAAAGTTCAATAAAGTGGACTATTTGTCTTTATTTTTGTGGAACCTGGACTCTCACCATTTCTTTTGGATGAGTTTTGTCACTTACTACTTTGGTTGGTTTTGTTTATCAATTACGACTGGTTCGGGTACCGGTATATTTTACAATACGTATTATTTTGGCAGAAGTTTAAGTACATTCATCCTTTTTGTGTCAACATCTTACTTGTCGGTGTTTTATGGCGTTCGAAATCCGGTCCAGTAATTCTACACTCATTGAGCATGACCTCAGTGTACTGGATAACGCCCGACGTACTCAAATGGAGCTATGTTCAGTCAGGGAGGAAATAACTGCCTTGAAAGGTGATCTGACTAGGCTTATTAACATGCTTAGTCAGAAGGAGCCGAATGGCGGTGTGTTGCACACAAGCTTGGTTTCCCCAGGATCTGGGAGGTCGAACTTAGTGCCGGTTACGTCATCTCCGCAAGCGTTTCCTGCTTGCCCTAGTGAAGATTTGAACATGCATTCGGCATGGGTTAAAAGTGAGAGGAATAAACAAAAACCTAGGGAAACGGCTTCAGTGGTGGTTGGAATTACTCCTAACGATGGCAGTAAGGAACTGGTACTGTCTAGAAGCAAAAAAGGTACTGTAAACAAAGATTTTGGTCATTATGGCATTCCCGGTAATGCGGAGGGTACTATTAACACTGTTAACACAGTTTCTGACATGATGTCTTTGGGAGACATTATTTCTAAAAACTTTGACTTTATTCCTATGAGAGATTCTAATTTTGATGCACATGTAACGGATAATAACGGACAGACCCCTATACTCAAAGATATGATTTTTACGTTTGAAAAGAGACTTTTTAAGTTAAAATGTGTGCAAATGGACAATAGATATCTGCAATGTTGTTGTAATTTAGGTATTGTCTCGCAAGGGTATAGAATTTTTAAATACCCTTTTGGTATTAACTACACTCAGGAGGTAATTAACGAATTTCACACTTTTTTTGATGATTGTGGTATAAAATTGCTAAGAAAATTAATTAAGCATAATAAAGCCACTATAGAAGTATTAAAGAATGAGGTAGAACAGTTGAACAACAATATTTTAAAGGACCTTTTATATATTGAATATGAAAGTCTGTACAAAAAAGTGTTATTTAGAGTGAACAAGAGGATTGACAACATTTTTTTAAAAAAACAGAAAAAGTTGACGAGAGATAAACAACAATATGCAGTTAAAAAAGAATATCCAGGGCCTAGAACAAATGGATATAATAGTCATAACAAGATGGGAATAGATCACATGGAGAGGGAAGGGGGGACTATCCAGTACACTAGAGAGGATAGGACTAGGAATGGAGTACACAGAGGTTTGGATGAATTAGATTCTTTTTCAGAACAGCAAAAAAAATCATATGTACCAAGAAGGTCAGAGAGATTGGCCAACAAGAACAGATACAACATGGATTCGGGTCAAACCTATCCGCTGACACCACACCCAGACAACAGGGGTTGGACAAGGGTAGGAATGAAAGTGAAATAAATTATGAGGTTGACACACATGGTACAGTGGCTGAATATAATGGATTTAAAATATATAATTACACCGGAACAACTTTGAAAAAAGAACATTTTTTGTTATTGTCTAAGGGGTTTAAATTTGTGTCTACTAGTGATGGAGACATTGCCAATGTTTTAGTTGACTTAAAATTGTATTTAAGGAAACTTAATTTAGCTATGGTATGTAAAAACAGTGATGTAACAGATTTTGAAAGCAGGATAGGTCCCTCTAGGGGAAGTACTATAAATCCCCCCCTTCATCCAGTACTTATGACTTTCGAAAAACAGGTGACTGACGAATTGCATGAAGCATATGCTAAGAACAAAAACAATAGGGGACCATCTAATTTAAGTAAAGAAGAAAGAACTTTACTTAATGAATTATAAAATGACAATACTTTACGTATTATGAAACCTGACAAGGGAGGGGGAGTGATATTGTACGGTATGGAGGAGTACAATAATGCTATCACAAACATTTTGATGGATACTAAAACTTATTCTCCAGTATCTAAAAATGAGATCAACATAGCATATGGGAGGATAGATTCACTGTTGGAAGAATATGTTTTAGAAAACAGGATTAGTGGAAAGACTTTATATTTTTTTAAAACAATGGAACCCCAAAATTCCCAATATATTTGGAGTGCCAAAAATACACAAATGTATTAAAGAACCTCCATTTAGGCCAATGGTATCAGCTAAGGGCTCAAAAACACATCCCATTGCAGTATTTATAGATTACTGGACGAAGGAGATAGTAATCAATACCAACCATTTAATCAAAGACTCTTGGGAATTCTTGAGCAAACTAACACATGAGATTTGGAAGGACAATTTGAGCTTTCTTACTACTGATGTTAAGGATTTGTTTACCAGTATACTCAGGTCTGAGGGATGTAAATATTTTAGTGATAGTGTTTATAAACTTTCCACTTTGCCCTAAACAAAATTCAACTTATTTTGGAATTAATGGAGGTAGTTTTGGACTACAATTACATCTACTTTCAAGGTGAATATTATCAGCAGATTAGTGGTGTAGCAATGGGGGCAGCATGCGCACCAGTATACGCAAATTTAGTCATGCTGGAATGGGAGAATGGGTTTGTATTTAAAAGTACTCATATGAAAATATTCATCTATATATAAGATTTTTGGATGATATATTTATACTATTGGAAGGTGAAGAAGATAGTGTAAAAAGCTTTGTACAATATATTAATGAAAGCACCCCTTTCCTTAGATTCACTTACACATGGGACAAGGCAGCTATTAATTACCTGGATACTACTATATTACAAACTAAAGATGGCTTTAGTTCTAAAAGATATAGAAAAACAACTTGGTGTAACAGCTATCTACACTACACAAGTAACCACCCCATGTTTATGAAAAGGAGTTTAATAAAAGGACAAGCAGTACGTGTTGCCCGTATGATGTCAGACCAAGCAGATCTTGTACATACGTTTAAGAAATTGAAAATTATGTTTAGTGAGAGGGGATATCCGGACACACTAATTGATGTGGTGCTGGATGAAGTCTTCAGTGGTTGGGGCAACAAGTACAAACCACTGCTAGGTAAGCCATGGGTAGGTGTGGAAAACAATAACAACATTAACTATAATCAAAAGACAGGAAGTGTAAATAAGTACCAAAGAGCATGTGTTATAGAATACAATGGTTTTTCTGGACCATTTATGCAGATAACTGAGGCAAACTGGAGTATGCTGAAGGCAAACAAAGAACTTTTTGAAATGGTTGGTCAAGCACCCTCATTTTCCTTTAGGACAGGAATTAATTTCAAAAGAACATTTGAGATAACAGAATTTCAAAAAAAGTACGCTGAAAAGGCAACTGTCCCTTGTGGTAGTTGTAGGCAATGTTCTAACATTTTGAGGGAGAATCACATATAGCTGCAAAACAGACTTGGTAGTATGGTCAGATTTTGCAAAGGAAACTGTAACACCAAAATGTTAGTATATTTAGCTATGTGTAATGGGTGCCCTGCATATTATGTGGGAAAAACGGAGAGGGCACTTAAAGATAGGATGTACGAACATTGCTATGATGTAAAAACCAAGAAGGAGACTAGTGTTTTATATAAACATTCCACCAACTGCAGATCTTTTAATGGATATAAATTTGGTATAATAGATATAGTTAAGAACAACATAGGGGGTGGTGATTCAAAAAATATGCTTTTAAACAAAGAGTTAAAATGGCAACTTAGGTTAAAGTCGAACATACCCCCTGGATTGAATTAATATATTTCAGTCAAACCTGTATTAATTTCTAAAGCATCACTAGTTTGAACATTCAGGCAATATATTTATATTAGTTATTTAACAACTATGGAGACGCATTATTTTAATTTGGTCTGTAATATTTGAAAATTTAGATTTTTAGTAAATGGTTGAACATTTTAGTACATTTTGTTTTAACTATGGATAAGAAGTATTAACATGATCAGTAAAATGGACTGCATTTATATTTTTATATATTTCTGTACCTTTTAAAGGATGAAAGAAAATTATTAAGCACTGTCTTTTTAATTTTTTTTTTATTTTAATTGATGGTTAATTAGTTCATTATAAAAGGATTGAAAAATATGGAGGGGGTATCTGAGGAATTCTTGTGGCTAAGACGAAAGCGCTTATTCTGGTTGCTCCTGTGGTTAAAGTTCAATAAAGTGGACTATTTGTCTTTATTTTTGTGGAACCTGGACTCTCACCATTTCTTTTGGATGAGTTTTGTCACTTACTACTTTGGTTGGTTTTATTAATAGTAAGTTGGAAGTAGAAGGATTCTAGATCCTTATCTTGTCTAATGAGTCTAAAGATGAAGTGTTTTTTATAGGAATTCTGGGCAACTATAAATAATTTACTATACCCAGGAAAAGCAATCACTCCTTCCCCTACATTACAAAACAACCAGGACAACATCCCTACTCAATTTAATAAATTCTTTAATGAAACAGTCCAATCCCTAGCCAACACACAAAACACAACTAGTAGCCCCTTACCAACAGAGACCTCTCCCCACTGCAGTACAAAAAACAACTCCTCTAGTTTTTCTCTACATCCAGTCTCAACAAATACTATTGCTAAACTCCTCAAAAAGCTCAAACCAACCACACTTGCAGCTGACAATCTGCCAGCAGACTTCCTACAAATAACAGCTGAAGCCATAGCCTATCCCATGTCCATTCTTATAAATAGGTCAATAGCAGAATGTAAAGTACCTCACTCATGGAAAATATCACATATTATACCATTGCACAAAGGGGGCAACTCCCTTGTGCTTACCATCTACCGCCCTATTGCAATTCTATCACCTTTATCAAAAATACTGGAGAGAGTAGTTCATTCCCAACTAATGCAGTACCTCTTAAAAAAATGACCTATTATCCAAATCCCAGCATGGCTCCAGACCTTCCCATAGTACCACCACAGCATTACTTTCATTCACCAACGTTGTCAATCATCATAGAAACAACGGACTATTCGTCTCCTCCATATTTTAGACTTATCCAAACCTTTTCATATGGTTAACCATAGCAGGCTCCTAGACACTCTAACTACCCTTAACATAAGCTCCTAAACCATATCCTGGTTCAATAACTACTTATCAGACCATTAGCAGGCAGTTCTTTGGCAAGACCAATTGTCCTCCATTTTACCAGTTGCCATAGGTGTCCCCCAATGGTCCATCCTCGGTCCCTTGCTATTTTCACTATTTACTAACCAGATAGCCTCATGCTCACCCTCAGCCTCAGTAGTGCAATACGCAGATGATACCACTATTATAAGTGCCGCCCCCATCCTAAACGAGTTAAAAACCATAACCCAACACAACTTTACCCTAGCTGAAACATGGCTCACTGACATCAAACTTATTCTTAATCCCAAAAAAACAAAACTCATCCTCTTTAGCCAAGGTATGGCTCCTCCACTAAACAATGATTTTACCATAAAATCTAAAGATAATATACAAATCACCCCAACCTCACACACAAAACTATTAGGCATAGAAATCGACAATAATCTAAAATTTGACATACACATAGCCCAAACAATCAAGAAAGTTAACAAAAAGCTTGGTCTCCTTTACAGGAGCAGACAGTTCCTCACTAAATATACCAAAGCCACTATTGCAAGAACCCATCTCTTATCCATCCTTCTTTATGCCTCCCCTATCTTATAGGTTCATAGATTCATAGGTAGGTACTAGGCTATCGGCCCAAGGGCCTAAGTAAGCCTAGCCAACAAAGTTCCCTGGCTTACGCCAACCCAAGAAAGTTAATTTCCTGTGGCCCTGTCGAGCAGAGCCACAGAAGTGATCCCTGGGGTGTATTTCCTACTTCCCATCCACTCATCAAGATTTTTCTTGAACAGTGTTAATGAGGAACTTTGCTTGATATAGATGGGTAGCTTGTCCCAGAGTATGGGAAGTCTCTGGGACAGGAATATATCCCTCCAGCAAGTCCTGTTTATTGTGGTGACAAGGTTTAGGTCCCTAGTGAATGTAGCTCGGAGGGTTGGGATTTCTTTAGGTGTAGCATGTCCAACAGCTCTGGGTTTGACATAGCTTTATATGTTAGGCAGAGATCACCTCAGAGTAGGCGATATGCTACAGAGTAAAGCTGGAGTTTTTTGAGACAATCAGTGTAGGGCATCTGTTTGAGGCCAGTAATTCTCTTTGTGAGGTACTTCTGTGGCCTTTCCAGCTGCTGCAGATGTCTTGTGAGCTACATTCCAAAAGGGGCGTTGTACTCTATAATGAGTCTAATGAGTGTCGAGTAGGTGGGAACAATGATCTCTTTTTTCCTGGATGAGAACCCTTTTGTGATGAGGTGTGCCATGTAGAAGGATTTCCTGACTACTGTGGCAATGTGATTATCAAAGGAGAGACTACTGTCCACCTGGGTCCCAGGGTCTCTTATCACACATTCGGTGTTAAGAAGACTGCTGCCTAGTTTTTACCAAAGGGGATAACAATGCACTTTTTGGCATTGAGCTTGAGGCCATGGCTCTGACACCAGGCATCTGTCTCAGTGAGGCCCTTCTGTAGGATGTTCACATCATTTGGGGACTCGACTATAGTTCCTAGTTTGCAGTCATCTGCGAACTTCGTTAGCCAGAGGACTTCTTTGTTAGCCTGTACTTCAGAGAAGTAGATACCAAACAGGAGAGGTCCCAGACTGAACCCTGTGGTACTCCACTTGTCACTGGTTTGAAGTCAGACTTGGAGTCTACAACTTTTACAGTGAGCCAGTTGGCAACCGATCTTATGACATAGGGATTTATACCTAGTTTAGTGAGTTTAGTTATAATTCCAGAATGGGAGATGGTGTCGATAGCCTTGGCGAGGTCAAGATAGGCTGTGTGAACCACCTTACCCTCATCTATGGCTTTGGTGACTGCCTCAAAGAAGTCGACCAGGTTCAGGAGGCAAGAGCTTCCTTTCACAAACCCGAACTGGGTGGGGTCCAGAGTTTGGAGGTTACCAATTTCTTTGTTTATGAATTCCATGATGATATGTTCCATGGCCTTGCAGACCAGGCTTGTCAGGCTAATAGGGAGATAGTTTCCAGGGTCAGTGGTAGCTCCCCCTTTGTGGAGTGGGATAACTGTTGCTGTGTGCCATTCAGTGGACACAAAGCCTGACGTGATGCTATGATTGAACATGGTGCTTAGGTGGGGAGCCGGTTCGTTCTGAAGTTTGTGTAAAACGGATGTTGTCCGGTCCCATGGATGCTGTGTTTTTGGCTTTAGAGAGTGCTGCTTTTACCTGTGAAGTTGTGATTACAGGGACTCTGCATTCTTCTGGTATAGATATGGGCCCTTTAAGGGGTGAGAGGGGGGTAAAGTTAGCACTGAACCTATCTGCCAGGATGTTGGCAATATCAGTTGGTTCTGTAATTTTTGTGCCATTGTGCTGTAACTCAGAGCAGATCTGGGTGTTGCCATTGAGATTCTTGACATAGCTATAGAATGCTTTGTGGATGTCCTTAGAATCAGTGGCAATCTTGCTTTCATAGCTAGCTTTGGAGGATCTTATAAGGGATCTCAGCTTCTTGCTGAGGCTGATCAGGGAGCTCCTCCACTCATGGGATTTTACTCTCTTTTGCAACAATTTCTTCTTTCTGTTGTAGAGTTTGTTTATGGCAGGGGACCACCAGATTGGCTTCCTTTTTTTGGAGGATAGCATCTTGGTTCTGTTTGGGATAGCACTATCCATGCACTCGTGTAAGTGTTTATAGAGTGCATTTGTGTACGATTCAGCAGTTGTAACTGTATTGTCCATCTGCAACTGTATTGTCCATCTGCATGGGTGTCATGAAGTTCACCACTTCTGTCTTAAGAAGCATGAAATTGGCTTTGGAGAATTTTTTTACCGTGGTTTCCTTAATGGAGGGTGGGGGCGGGATGTGGATATCTAGGAAGATTAGCTTATGGTCGGATCTGACCAACGAGGAGTTGACTTCAGGTGTGGAACACCGGTCACTCATGTTGGTAATGACTAGGTCTAGGATATTGTTGCCCCTGGTGGGGGTGTGTATAAGTTGATCCAGGGTATTGGAATTTATGAATTCCAGAAAGTGCTGAGCAAAGGAGTTGGTACAGGAGTAGTTTTCCCAGTTAATTATGGGGTAGTTGAAATCGCCCAATATTAGGGTATTTTGTTAAACCCTAATATTTTCCAGTATATCAAGAAAAGAGGAGTGGGAATCCTTGGGCAAGGTGGGGGATCTGTAGCAAGCTACAATTTGGATTGCAGTCTTGCACAGATTTAGTTGCACTTGGATAACCTCAGCTGCATTATGCTGAGCAACTAGCCTGGAGGTGTGGATATTCTTAATGAATATGGGCACACCTCCGCCTTTGGTGTTCCGGTCCACATTAGATGACCGAAAAGTGTGGTATGAGTTACAGCCTGGTAATGCAGGGGTGCTCTCTGGAGCCTTGAACCAGGTCTCAATCACTGCACACAAATCGATGTTCTTCATTTTAAGGAGTGCCTCGAGTGAGTGCATTTTGAGATTTAAACTTCTAGCACTGAATAGCATTACCCTCAGTTTTTGCTTGCCTGTTCCTGTTATGGTGGTGAATTTGTCATTTGAACCTTGCCTACAAAAGGCACTACAGGGGAGGCAAGAGCCTTTGCCAGTATCTGGAATCCCAGGGGTGACAGGTGCAGGCCATCTCTGGCAAAGCATTGTGGTCTGTCAACCATGTCGTCCCAGGCAGACAGATACTGGATCCCCTTAGAATGACACCAGAAGCTTAGCCAATTGTTGAAGTCAATCATTTTGTCCTTGTACTGCGGTATCATTCTGGGCGATGGCAGGATGTTACTCAGAGCTAGGGTCATACCTGCCTAGGCTACAAGATCGGAGAGTTCTTCCATGTCTCTTTTCATGCAGTCCAGGGAGGTACGTCTCAGGTCGTTCACACCAACATGGACAATCACAGAGTCATATTTGTAATTGTTGTGGAGTGACCTGAGTGCGTGGGTTATGTGGCGGATCCTGGCACCCGACAGGCAGCTGACAGTGACCTTCTCCTTGTTTAGCCTGGTGAGTGGGACATCAGTGTGCCTGACTATAGAGTCACCTATGACTAGTGTGTTGGGTACATTGTTTTGCCTTATGGGCTGTGGTTGCGAGGCACACTGAGTCTGTGGGCTATGTGTCATTTGGGATGTGTTGGTGGTGGGAGGATGCTTGCGTTTCTGCTTTGGAGGTATTTGTTGCTTGAGCAGATTATTACTGAGAGCCTCTGCAAATGTTTTTGTGTTTTTATGTGTGGATTTTGGTGGTGTAGGTTTAGTGGGACTATGTGATGAGTGTGGTGTGGTGCAAGTGTTTACCTTCTCTTCTTGACTATCAAGTTCAGTCTTGCTTGGAGAGAGCTTTACCTCCAGTTTGGCTAGATAAGTCCATCTCTCACAGGTTATAATGTTGGGTGGTAGGAGGAGAGGGTTGTCTGTGTACATGAGGCAATTGCTACATTGCCCCAAGATGCCCAGATCAATCAGATAGACAGGAGAGAACACTGGGAGCTGACCCTTGGACATGCCTGAATAAAAAAAAATATTTTCCTCTAGACAAGTGAGGAAAGTGAGTACAAGAGCTGTTTTTCTCTAAGCAAGTGAGGAAAGTAAGTACCAAAACTGTTTTCCTCTATGTAATGAGGAAGGGTGAGTGCTGTAGTAATTTGTAGTTTATTTAGTGCTTACAACAAGTTCTGAACAAGTGCTGAGCACTGATAAGCAAATTCCAGTGCTAAAACTAAGAATCTGTATCTGGATCTTGTTGTAGATAGGCTACCTAGTGCTTACCACTCCCAAAGATAAGCTAGAAGGCTTCCTTCCAACACAGAAAGGCTTGGGGGCACAGAAGCTTGCAAACAGCCCTGGATACAGCAAATCTGTATCTGGACTAAACTAGTTACAAGGAAGGTGGGAAGCAAGCGCAAATGCAGGCTTTTAAACCAGAAAGTTGAAAGAGATGGAAAAACTGCACAAATAGCCAATAAACTACAATTTCTGGGCCAGAAACCACTCTTGCGGTAGATAGGATACCTAGTGCTTACCACTCCCATTGATAAGCTAGAAGGCTGCCCTCCAACACAGAAAGGCTTGGGGCACAGAAGCTTAGAAACAGTCCTGGATACAGCAAATCTGTATCTGGATTAGACTACTTACAGGAAAGGCAGAAAACAAGATTGGAATATATATATATATATATATATATACATATATATATATATATATATATATATATATATATATATATATATATATATATACATATATATATATATATATATATATATATATATATATATTTTTTTTTAGTTAAGTGGGTTGGCTTTCTCAAAAAGTTCTCTCTGTATTAGAAAGAATGAGCTAATGACAGCAGCAAAAACACTTTAAATGCAGTACAAGCTAGCACACCTGAGTGAGTAGCAATATTAAGGCAAACACAGTTTAAATAAATGCAGATAAGTTAAAAATGACAAAAGCAAGTTTATGAAAAATCAAATAAGAGCACTTGAACCCTTAAAAGCATACAGAACAGCAAATGAAGGTATTAAGGTAGAAGACAGTTATGTAAGAGCAGCTCAAGAAACTGTAAGTATTTTTTTTGTGGAAAGGGAGGGAAGAGAGCAGATTAAAATGCCATAGGGGGTGTCCTTCCCAAGTGCTCGCTGTGCACAGCAGAGGAGGTGGGACTGCTAGGAGTGTCTGAAATCAAAATATGATCTCACTGTACTCAGCTGAGTGAGCAAATGAGATGGGCCAGTAGGGGTGTCCAAAAACAGATTTACAGGTGGGGCAGGTAATTACAAAGCCACCAAGATTAATACCACAACAAGAACAGGCAGGGGGTGGGAGACTAACTGCAGCTAGAGACAGGGAGTATTATCTCCCTGTATTATATTATATATAACAATTATCTACAAATTTCTAATCTTAGATAAGTGCAGAGAAAAGTATACTTAAGTCAGCTTTTGTCAGTTGATTTATGCAGGTGAATCTTAGCAGCCAGCCACTCAGAAGATGAGCAGAATGATTAAAAAATGTGACCAGCACAGATTATAATACAAGCAGAACCCCCCAGGCTAAGTAACACAGAATTTCAAAAGCAGTCTAACAATTTTAACGTATCCAGATGGCTACACTTTTTCACACTTCAGGCAATTAACTGCAGCTAGAGACAGGGAGTATTATCTCCCTGTATTATATTATATATAACAATTATCTACAAATTTCTAATTTAAATAAGTGCAGAGAAAAGTATACTTAAGTCAGCTTTTGTCAGTTGATTTATGCAGGTGAATCTCAGCAGCCAACCACTCGGAAGATGAGCAGAATGATTAAAAAATGTGACCAGCACAGATTATAATGCAAGCAGAACCCCCACGCTAAGTAACAGAGAATTTCAAAAGCAGTCTAACAACTTTCAATGTATCCAGATGGCTACAATTTTTCACACCTCAGGCAACTAACTGCAGCTAGAGAATCTCCCTGTATTATATTACATATAACAATTATCTACAAATTTCTAATCATAAATAAGTGCAGAGAAAAGTATACTTAAATCAGTTTTTGCCAGGTGATTTATGCAGGTGAATATCAGCAGCCAACCACTCGGAAGATGAGCAGAATGATTACAAAATGTGACCAGCACAGATTATAATGCAAACAGAATCCCCCAAGCTAGGTAACACAAAATTTCAAAAGCAGTCTAACAACTTTCAATGTATCCAGATGGCTACACTTTTTCACACTTCAGGCAACTGACTGCAGTTAGAGACAGGGAGCATTATCTCCCTGTATTATATTATATTTAATAATTATCTACAAAGTTCTAATTTAAATAAGTGCCAGGTGAATCTCAGCAACCAACCACTCGGAAGATGAGCAGAATGATTAAAAAATGTGACCAGCACAGATTATAATGCAAGCAGAACCCCCCAGGCTAAGTAACACAGAATTTCAAAAGCAGTCTAACAACTTTCAATGTATCCAGATGGCTCCACTTTTTCACACTTCAGGCAACTAACTGCAGCTAGAGACAGGGAGTATTATTTCCCTGTATTATATTACATATAACAATTATCTACAAATTTCTAATCTTAAATTAATGCAGAGAAAAGTATACTTAGTCAGCTTTTGTCAGTTGATTTATGCAGGTGAATCTCAGCAGCCAACCACTCGGAAGATGAGCAGAATGATTAAAAAATGTGACCAGCACAGATTATAATGCTAGCAGAAACCCCCAGGCTAAGTAACACAAAATTTCAAAAGCAGTCTAACAACTTTCAATGTATCCAGATGGCTACACTTTTTTCACACTTCAGGCAATTGACTGCAACTAGAGACAGGGAGTATTATCTCCCTGTATTATATTATATTTAACAATTACCTACAAATTTCTAATCTTAAATAAGTGCAGAGAAAAGTATACTTAAGTCAGCTTTTGTCAGTTGATTTATGCAGGTGAATCTCAGCAGCCAACCACTCGGAAGATGAGCAGAATGATTAAAAAATGTGACCAGCACAGATTATAATGCAAACAGAAACCCCCAGGCAAAGTTAACACAGGATTTCAAAAGCAGTCTAACAACTTTCAATGTACCCTGACAGCTACAATTTTTCACACTTGGCAACTAACTGCAGCTAGAGACAGAGAGTATTATATACCTCTATTATATTATATAAAACAATTATCTACAAATTTGTAATCCTAAATAAGAGCAGAGAAAAGTTTACTTAAATCAGCTTTTGTCAGTTGATTTATGCAGGTGAATCTCAGCAGCCAACCACTCGGAAGATGAGCAGAATGATTAAAAAATGTGATCAGCACAGTTTATAATGCTAGCAGAAACCCCCCAGGCTAAGTAACACAAACTTTCAAAAGCAGTCTAACAACTTTCAATGTATCCAGATGGCTACACTTTTTCACACTTCAGGCAACTGACTGCAGTTAGAGACAGGGAGCATTATCTCCCTGTATTATATTATATTTAATAATTATCTACAAAGTTCTAATTTAAATAAGTGCCAGGTGAATCTCAGCAACCAACCACTCGGAAGATGAGCAGAATGATTAAAAAATGTGACCAGCACAGATTATAATGCAAGCAGAACCCCCCAGGCTAAGTAACACAGAATTTCAAAAGCAGTCTAACAACTTTCAATGTATCCAGATGGCTCCACTTTTTCACACTTCAGGCAACTAACTGCAGCTAGAGACAGGGAGTATTATTTCCCTGTATTATATTACATATAACAATTATCTACAAATTTCTAATCTTAAATTAATGCAGAGAAAAGTATACTTAGTCAGCTTTTGTCAGTTGATTTATGCAGGTGAATCTCAGCAGCCAACCACTCGGAAGATGAGCAGAATGATTAAAAATGTGACCAGCACAGATTATAATGCAAGCAGAAACCCCCAGGCTAAGTAACACAAAATTTCAAAAGCAGTCTAACAACTTTCAATGTATCCAGATGGCTACACTTTTTTCACACTTCAGGCAATTGACTGCAACTAGAGACAGGGAGTATTATCTCCCTGTATTATATTATATTTAACAATTACCTACAAATTTCTAATCTTAAATAAGTGCAGAGAAAAGTATACTTAAGTCAGCTTTTGTCAGTTGATTTATGCAGGTGAATCTCAGCAGCCAACCACTCGGAAGATGAGCAGAATGATTAAAAAATGTGACCAGCACAGATTATAATGCAAACAGAATCCCCCAGGCTAAGTAACACAGCATTTCAAAAGTAATCTAACAACTTTCAATGTATCCAGACGGCTACACTTTTTCACACTTCTGGCAACTAACTGCAGTTAGAGACAGGGAGTATTATCTCCCTGTATTATATTATATATAATACTTATCTACAAATTTCTAATCTTAATTAAGTGCAGAGAAAAGTATACTTAAATCAGCTTTTGTCAGTTGATTTATGCAGGTGAATCTCAGCAGCCAACCACTCGGAAGATGAGCAGAATGATTAAAAAATGTGATCAGCACAGTTTATAATGCTAGCAGAAACCCCCCAGGCTAAGTAACACAAACTTTCAAAAGCAGTCTAACAACTTTCAATGTATCCAGATGGCTACGCTTTTTCACACTTCAGGCAATTGACTGCAGCTAGAGACAGGGAGTATTATCTTCCTGTATTATATTATATATAACAATTACCCACAAATTTCTAATCTTAAATAAGTGCAGAGAAAAGTATACTTAAATCAGCTTTTGTCAGTTGATTTATGCAGGTGAATCTCAGCAGCTAACCACTCGGAAGATGAGCAGAATGCTTAACTAACCTTCACCACACTGAATTAACCAAAATGGAATCAGGCTACAGTAAGATTGCCAGGTTTCCTACTGATGCCTCCCATAGATCCCATCACTGTCTAGCCCTCAAGCAACTGAACTGGCTGGAGCTACCTCAACTCCTCCTACTCAACCAACTTTCAATAGCTCACACACTCTACTACCTCCAAGACAACCCCCCAGCCCTTCAGCACCTAATCACCCCCTATACCACCTGCAGACCCTTAAGATCTAGTAATCACAACCACATAAATATCATCAAACATAAAAATGATGCTGGCAAATCTCTCTTTGCATGCTCTATTGCCAGAACCTGGAATTCACTTCCAAAACACTTAACCTTTACCAACTCTACTTCCCAATTTAAAAAAATTCTCAAAAACCACTACTCAAATAACTGGCTTTGCTCATGCGACTCCCCAGGTTAAGCCACAACACTGCACTGCTGCTGGGATTCTGCTAAGGACCAAATGGCTGCTCCCCCCTTTCATTCTCTACTGGTTTATCAAATGATAAATCCCCTACAGTTCCAACTGACTCAGCAGTCGAAGTCACACACAAAAAAAAATAATGTATTTGAAATTTATCAAGTATTCATATTTGATATCAAGAATGACTTGTTACTAAATGTTCTACAGAAATGTAATTCTCTACTAAGTATGCTAGATTGTATTATTAATATGTATTGATATGTTTCTTCTAATGTTAATACATTGTCACTCTTTTGTTTTGTACTGTTCTGTTTTTTCCGAGCTTTTCTCCCCGGGCCTCCGCTGAAAATGGACCTGTGTCCAGTCGGACTTTCCCGGTAAATAAATGTAAAATAAATAAATAAATAATGAATATGGAGACACCACCACCTTTAGTGCCTTCATCTAATAAGGTGGGCCTGAATGTGTGATGCACACTGAAATCCTGCACTGATGGAATGCTTTTAATGGTCTTGAACACGATCTTTCTGATGATGTATGTTTTCCATGAAAAAGACTGCTTGTAGGGAGTGGAGATCTTTGTTAAGGCCCCTAGCATTCAGCAGCAGTATCTTAATATTATCTGGATTCTGTTTAACTATGTCAGAAGTGTTAGAAGACTGACATTGCTTCAAAAAGGCACTATGGGAGTGGACAAGGATTTAGCTAATATACAAAAGATGGGGGCGGGAGGGGGGGGGTTCAGGCCATCCTTGGTAAAGCAGTTGGAACTATCATCTCTTCCCAGATTAATATACATACATACACACACACACACACACACATATAAATATATATATATATATATATATATATATATATATATATATATATATATATGTACTCCTTTGAATGACACCAGAAGATAAGCCATATATCTATGTACTCCTTTGAATGACACCAGAAGATAAGCCAGTTGTTAAAATTAGCAATGTTTTGTTCAAACTGTGGCACCACTCTTGATGCTAAATGTAATGTGACTATGAAAAAAAAAACAGAATTTTAAGAGAACTAATAATGCTCTTAACAGCAAGTACTGACTGCACAGAGACTATCTAAAATACGTTTTTATTTGCATACAGATTTCAACCACTTAAGTCTGAAACTGGTCTGACATCCTTCATTGTCTTGAGAACTAAAAATAATCCTCAAAAAACTGGACCCTCTCTGGCTTGCTGGGTTTTTTAGACTGTTCTAATAACAGATTCACACTGCTCGTCTCGTTGCTGCCTTCTTGCAGTGGGATATTTAGAAGAGGCACTGAGGCAGCCTTTGCAGGGCATATGAATGGCATGATGTAGCCTCTGGACAGTATCTCCATGATCCACTTGACCCACGTGATGTCCTGCCAACTAGGAAGGTGATCCCTGACTGCCTTCAGAGTGCGACAGTCATGCAGTTCTTTAGAGATTTTGCAACATGCCCCCAGAAGGGAGGCTGTAAATTCCCTTATTTTGCAAATCACCTCTGCCTCTAAGACACTTGGGGGGTGGTCTCATCTGAATGTACAAAGGAGGAATTAGAACTAGAAACCTTCACTCTTTGTTGGTGATAGCTTTTCACCCCTCTGCCTGTCTTTTACAAAGAGGATGGGGAGAAAGCACAGACAGGAATGCTGAGGAGTGAAGCAGATGTATGTGTTGAACTGAAGGGACTATGCTCAGACTCAGAAGGTTGTATCTGCATCAGCTCCACATTCTTGGCTACTGACACCTATGATCTCAACACCAAAGAATCTTGCTGTTGAGATGATTGCAGCACCCAGGAGGTTGCTACCAGTTCAGTGTGGTCAAGATTTGGTAAAGTAGGCACTGGGAATGGTTACATACTGAAGACGAGAATGCCAAGCTAGCTGGCACTAACTCTGGACTCAAAGAAGTCAGAGATGAGGTCAGCACTAGTCTGCTGGCATCAAGTCTTTGTCCCCAAGTGGCCTTGAGCACTCAGAGATTCGGTGCTGAAGCCACATGTGTGGAAGAAGGCACTGAAGGCAAAGCCAGGCTGTCTGTAAATGCTCACATCAACAATACGTGGACTGACTTCAATTCACCTGTTGTCAGGAAGCAGTCCATGAAAGAAGCAACAGAACAGATGGATGTACCTTCTTTTTTTGACATGTAAAACAGAAGAGGAAGAGAGGACATACAATTTAATTTGTGCCTTGACAAAGGCCTCATCATCTTTTCCCAGTCAGTTTGCACAGAAGGACTGAGGCAGGACCTGCAGGAATAACTAACATTGCTGAGAAAGGTCTAGACTCTAGTAATTTTATGAGCTCCTTTTTTAGAAGAAAAGCTATAGACATATTTTCTGAAAGGCTGCTCTCCAACAACTACCACTTTAAGATGTGCAGGGAGCATAGTGTCCATGCATAAACACTGAAGATGTCACAAAACTGTTATTTTAATATATTTTGATTGAACTGTACTTTTATCTCTAATTGACTACAATTAAATAGGTTCATAGGTAGGTACTAGGCTATCAGACCTAGGGCCTATACAAGCCTAGCCATAACAATTCCCTGGCTATTGCTTACCACAAATATGTACTTTCCTGGACCCCTGTCTAGCAGGGATACTGATGTGATCCCTGGGGTGAATTTCCTATCTCCCATCCAGTCATCAAGGTTCCTCCTGAACAGGGCCATTGAGGCGCTCTGCCTGACATGTATGGGTAGCTTATTCCAGAGTATGGGGAGTCTCTGGGTCAGGAACCTATCCCTCCAGCATGTTCTATTCATCGTGATGACAAAGTTAAGATCCCTGGAGCATTTGGCTCGGAGGGATTGGGATTTCTTTTAAGTGTAGCATGTCCACCAACTCTGGGTTTGACATGGCCTTGTATGTTAGGCAGAGATCACCTCTGAGTAGGCGATATGCAACAGAGTATAGCTGGAGTTTCTTTAGATGGTCAGCATAAGGTATCTGCTTTAGGCCTGTGATTCTTTTTGTGAGGTATTTCTGTGGCCTTTCTAGTTGTTGCAGATGTCTTGTGATGTACATACCAAATGGGGCATTGTATTCTATAATGGGTCTAATGAGGGATGAGTACAGAGAAAAGCTCTTAGTGATGAGGTATGCCAGGTAGAAAGATTTTCTAACTGTTGTGGCTATGTGGTTATCAAAGATGAGACCACTTTCCACCTGTGTCACTAGGTGTCATCACACTTTCGGTGTTTAGTGTACTGCCACCTATGTGGTAGTTCACAGGTATGTGGTTTTTCCCAAAGGGGACAACTATACATTTTTTGGCATTTAGCTTGACCCCATGGCTCTGGCAACAAGCATCTATTTGTGATAAGTCCCTTTTGTAGTATATCCACAACATTTGGAGATTCAATAATGGCTCTCAGCTTGCAGTCATCTACGAACTTTGTAAGCCAGAGTCCCTTAGTGTTGGCCTGTACTACAGAGAAGTATTTGCCAAAGAAGAGTGGTCCCAGGACAGAACCCTGCGGTACACCACTTGTCACTTGTCTGGAGGTGGATTTGGAATTGTCTACTTTTACAGTGTGTGTAATGTCTTTGTTTATAAGTTCCATGATAATACGTTTCATGGCTTTGCAGATCAGGCTCATCAGACTGATAGGATGGTAGTTCTGGGGATCTAAAGTGGATCCCCTCTTGTGGAGTGGGATGACTGTAGCTGTGCGCCACTCTGTGGGCATGAAGCCTGGGATGAGGCTATGATTAAACATGACACATAAGTGAGGTGCCAGTTCCCCAACACAAAGAGGCGAACAGCAGACTAATAAAATAAATGAAAAGCAGGATCCACCAGCAGATATACCACAGCAAACATTTATTTTAGCGCTTTCGTCGGCGGTACGCCATTGACTTCATCTGAGGTGCAAGTTCATTTTGTAGTTCATGCAGTGCACAGCCTGGGATGTTGTCTGGTCCCATGGATGCTGTATTCCTGGCTTTGGAGAGTGCGTTTTTTACCTGAGTGGCCATGATTACTGGAATTTGGCATTCTTTCGATATTGAGATGGGCCCTTTAGGTGGTGAGAGGGGGATGAAGTTGGCACTGAATCTACCTGCCAGGATATTGGCAATATCCTTGGGATCAGTATAACTAGTGCCATTCTGCTGTAGCTCAGAGCAGATCTGAGTATTGCTATTTAGATTCTTGACATAGCTATAGAATGCCTTGTGGTTGTCTCTGGAATCTTTGACAATTTTGTTTTCATAACTAGCTTTGGAAAATTTTACGAGGGATCTCAGCTTTCTACTGAGGCTGGTGAGGGAGTTTTTTGAATCATAGGTTCTTCCTCTTTTCTGCAACAGGTGCCATGTACCTTCAAGGCTATTTCTTTTTGGTTAAAAAAAGCTGGCCAGTGTTACACTTCTCAGTAGCTGGTGCTGCTTTTTCATGTCAGCAAATTAACAAAAGCCATAGAAAACCCCTTAGCTCAACATGGTAATAATATGAGAATTAGCTAAACTTTGACTGAATCTAAACAACACCCAGAGTTGGATCCAGCATTAGGTGACCCACGCTGCCTGGGTTTGGCGGGGCTAGGAGGCTGCCACAAAACTTACATTTCTTCTTTAAGAATGCACACAGAGTGCATCTTTAGTATTGTCTTTGAGTGATGCAAGCACATTTTAAACATTGCAGCAGACAGCACAGGATATTTAAAAGATGAGCGAACACGCAATGGGATTTTTATGTGTGTGTGTGTGTGTGTGTGTGTGTGTGTGTGTGTGTGTGTGTGTGTGTGTGTGTGTGTGTGTGATGCCCCTGTTATGGATGGCAGGTTGGTTAACTTAACCAGGTTCAAACCCTGTATCTTGAATACAGGACCCTGGAGCCTGTATCCTCTACACTAACTACCAAACTGCTGTCAGCAGGTGCATTTTCAAGGACTGTTGAGTTTCAGTGCATTTTCAAAGAACATTGAGTTTCTGTGCATTTTCAAGGAATGTTGAATTTCAAGGGAAGAGTTTACTGTTGCTAATGATATGTCTATTTTCAATGTGCAACTATTTTGTTTAGCAAATGGCCATCATAATCATCAATGTTTGTGCTACAAATTTTGAAAGTAGTGTTAGTCGCACAACAGGTAGCATTCTTGTCTTTGGTACAGAAGGCTGTGGGTTTTACTCCCATACCATGTAGATGAAGTGCTGAGATTGCAGTGCCCTTTATGAGACTGCAGTGCCCTTTAAGCTAGGATGGGAATGCTGAATTCCTATGTGTGTCCTCCTTTGGATGAAATGCCTAGTAACTATGAACCAGTTGCTAGTTTGACAGCCATTCCCTATTGCAATATTGTCAGCTTACCAATTTTCTTTTCACAAAACACTGAAATGTAAAGTTGTTTGCCAGCAGCAACCTCCTCATTAGTTATAGATCTCTTTAATGTGGAAATATTCAGACGATTTTTACTTCTGCAAAGATTATGTATATTGACTGATATTGGTGGATTGTAATGACAGAAGTCTGAGTGGCCATTTGGGTTGAAATATTCTGTAATGGGTAGTTTTGTCAACATTGGTTCATATATTTTGTTTTATTGCTTACTGGAAAAACATTGAAATCTACAAATTTAAAACACACTTGTAAAAGTGGTGCTGTATTATATACAAGGAATATAATTTAGTAGAATTAAGATGGTGCATCAAAGAATACATAAATGTATACATGGTTCTAAAAATGTATGCATTGAAAACAGTCTAAAGGTAAACTTAATTTGCCACTGGCCAGATGCATTTTCTGTGAATGTAGGTTTCAATGACATTTCAAGGAATGTGAGTTTCAAGGGCAGAGAAGCTTACTGTTCAAGCTAAGTCTGTTTTCATAATGAGACTGTATTGTTTTGTTTAGCAAATGGCTATCAGGATTTCTGCTATAAAATTTGAAATAAAAGCTTTAAATATCTAATCATTGCAGAAGTAAAGACGAAAATAGTATGCACCCTGCCAGGTTTGAACAGTGCTTATGGTAACTGAAGAGAAATAGCCAAGTAATGGGGTACTGGAATGGCTGAGGGGGGTGCTACTGGGGACAGGGGGCTGCTCTGGGGGGCCCTAATCCATTACCCAACCTAGGGCCCCATTTGACCATGATCTGGCTTTGACTACACCCCCTTCATACAGACGTCTGCAAAACAGCAACAAACTAGGGAAGGCAAATAAATTGTGAGAAATGTAATATTATTTTCATATAAGTAGTCAGACAGGTAGAAAATAGTAAGTTATTTCCAGAAATAGGTAAGCACCCACCTATCCATATTTTGCACAGTTTAGTCCACATGGCAAAAAATACTAGATGCAGTACCCAGCAAGATGAAAGTATTCTCATCAAACTAAACAAACAAGTTAGAAAACAAATAAAGTCTACCAAAGCAAACTGAGGTAAATTTGCCCTCCCAGGTCAAAGACGATCACAAGGCATTATTTAGCTATGTCTACAACCTCAAATGTAATATACAATTGTGTGCAGAGCTCATTGTTAATAGAGCCACCTATACAGAGCCAGAAGATATAGCAAACCTACTGGCCGACAAATTCAGCTCCAACTTTACTCCTCTCTCTCCCTCAACGTTCCCTCAGGAAATTCCATCAAATACAACTCCCCCTGATATCATTACGGAACATGTCCTTAATGCTCTCTCTAAGGCCAAGAACACTGCATCAATGGGCCCAGACAATGTCCCAGGATGCCTTCTAAATAGCATGAAGTATGACTTATCCGGCCCACTGGAATTGCTATTTAACTGTAGCCTCCAAACAAGCTTTGTGCTTCATGAATGGAAAACAGCAACAGTCATCTCTCTGCACAAAGGTGAGTCATCTACAGACCCTGGAAATTACAAACCCATAATTTTTCACTAGTTTTATATGAAAAACCATGCAAAGAATTAACATGGAAATGATCAATAATGACATAGGACACTTCCACACATTGTACCTAACCCAGTTTGGTTTCGTCAAGGGCAGGTCATGCTTACTTAGCCTGGTGGACTTCTTTGGGAAGGTCACCAAAGCAATGGATCAATGCAAAATGGTTCACACTGTCTACCTTGACCTAGCCAAGGCATTTAACACAATACCCCACTTGGGCATTGTTGACAAACTCAGGAAGTTAGGTACAAACCCTTATGTCACCCAGTGGATAGCCATCTGTATCACAAACAGGGCCCAGGAAGTTAGAATTGGAGAGTCAACTTTCTGAAAAGAGGCCAGGCACAGGTGGAGTCCCTCAGGGAGTGGTCCTGGGACCGCTACTTTTTGGCATTTACTTCTCTGAATTCAAGGCCAGTGTCAATGACCTCTGGCTGACTAAATTTGCAGATGATTGCAAACTGGGAGCTGTGACTGAATCCTCCGCCTACCAAACTTAGTAACCCAAGGAAAACACACTTCACGAAGTACAAAAGCACCACTGGTCACAGAAGCTGAATTCCAAACTTTTATTTATCCCACAAGTTAAGCAGTTTCATCCAACCTCTGTTGGACTTCTTCAGAACAACTCATAGTACAAACTCAACCTTTTTATACACAGCTTAAAGCATGTATAATTAGACAATTGAAAATTTGAATAACTATGTGATAAAAATTGGCTAATAAATGAATCAGTAAACTTGCACCATTCTTAAAATACCTAATATTACATATTAACATTCACACAATTAAATACAACCTATGTAAATAAACATATAAAAAATGTTAACATTTTTTTTGATGTTATCCTAAAAATGTGCTTTAATTTCAATATAGCTGTTATACTGACATTATCACTGATTCCCGGTTGTCACCTCATTTCACAAATATCTAAATCTAGGTCGAAAACTCAGCCCTGTCTGTCCTTTATCAGTTGCTGTAGAACAACAAATTTAAATCTATGACCTGGGTTTTTTGTTATGTGCCTTGCCAGAGGATTGGAAGTCCTCACATTATGAATGTCTAAAATATGTTCCCGAATTCTGTCTTTAAAATGCCTACTAGTCTTGCCGACATAGAAGGCTAAACAATGTTCACATTTGGCCATGTATACTAGATTTTTGCTATTGCAGTTAAAGTGTCCATGAAAATGGAGAGTTCTCCCATTGATACATGTTTTTTCACCAGTGTCAAGAATATGTGCGCATACATTGCACCTACCACACTTGAAATTACCAGGTCCTCTACTACACTGATGGGAATCAATGTGAGCTCCCAATTCTAAAATCTCCTTAAAAGATCTGTCTCTTCTGAAAACAAACCTGGGGGGCCCCCACCTTGTCCATAAGGGAACTATCAGCATGTAATAATCTCCAGTTCTTTTGGATGATATGGGTGACCCATTCGGCATCCTGGTTAAAGTTGGTAATAAACAGTAATACACCTCCCATCTTTCTTCAGTCTAAATTACAATTGCTTGGCATGTTAGGACCATCTACAAAATTGGAATCCATAATCCCTCTAAGTATAGGTCTGTACACGCCCTCCACTCTTTTTTGTTCTAACTTCCTTTGCCAAAATTCTACAAAGGGTTTCAGGGTAACCTCTTTTAATAAATAACTCCGTCATGAACTCAAACTCTAGTAAAAAATCTTGATCACCCATAACCATTCTGGCAGCCCTTACAAACTGTCCCTTAACAATGGACTTTTTCTGATGGTAAGGGTGCCAACCACAAAATTCCAGACAGGAGTTCGAAAATAGCGGTTTTCTGTAAATGCTGGATCTCAGGGTGTTGCTACTGCTATCTATAGTTAGACCGACATCCAGGTATGACACCCTTTCTCTGCTGTACTCATAGGTAAACTTAAAGAATTCAACTGTTTGGTTAATATGTTGGAGACAATCTTTTAATATTTCTTCTTGTCCATCCCAAACAACAAAAATGTCATCCAAAAATCTGGTATATTGTTTTATACATGGCCAAAATTCACTAGGAAAAACAAATTCCTGCTCCCAGTGGGACATAAAATTGGCATATATAGGGGAACAAGCCACCCCCACAGCCACACCAGTCACCTGCTTGTAATATTGCCCTTCAAAATGTAAAAAGTTGTTGGTTAAGACTGCCTCCATTAATGTAGTAAAGACATTAATTTGATGTTGATCAAAAAGGTGAGTCTTACTAAGTTGCAATCCCAGCCATTCTAACCCAATAATTTGGGTACATATCCTGTAGTAAGGCTGAGATTGAACAGTAGTTTTATGTTTGGGTTTAGCTCTTCTTGGAGTTCATGTAGGACGCAGCCCGGGACACTGTCTGGTCCCATTGATGCTGTGTTTTTTGCTTTGGAGAGGGCGGCTCTTACCTGAGCATCTGAGATGTCAGGGGGGCAGCACTCTGCTGGGATAGATATTTGCCCTTTTGGTGGTGGGTGGACCTGGGGACCCAAGTTGATAGCAATCTCTCATTTGACAACCACGTGGCCAAAGTGGTTAGAAAAACATTTTATATAGCCCACCTAATCATGAAGGGATTCACATCTAGATCAGGGGAGGTCATCGTGCCTCTTTACTCACCCCTCATCAGGCCCATAACTGAGTACAATGCCCCTTTTGGGATGTACCTTACCAGACACCTGCAGCAACTGGAAAGACCCCAAAAGTACCTCACCAAGAGGATCAAAGGGCTCAAACAGATGCCATATGCTGCCCGGTTAAAGAAACTCCAGCTCTACTCAGTGGCATACCGCCTGCTCAGAGGCGATCTGTGCCTGACGTATAAAGCCATGTCCAACCCGGAATTAATGGACATGCTGCACCTCAGAAAATCCAAATCCCATCGAGCTACGCTCGAGACTTGAACCTCAGCACTGAAATAAATAGGACATGCTGGAGGGACAGATTCATAACCCAGAGGCTCCCTTCACTCTGGAATAAAATCCCAGTCCAGGTTAGGCAGAGTCCCTCATTGACTCTCTTCAAGAGGAATCTTGATGAGTGGATGGGAGATCGTAGGTTTACCCCAGGTATCACTTCTGTGTCACTGTTAGACAGAGGCACAGTATACTAACCTCAGAAAAGGGCATAGCAAAATTAATTTAAAATGGGTGACGAAAGCCAAACACACTCTGGCTAGGCTTATAAATGCCCTAGGGCAGATAGCCTAGTATGAACCTATGAACCTATGAATACCATGGGGTATCACTGAAAAGAGATTACATACATCTCTGGTGACTAAAAAGGTGTTTTTAGTGATGGTAACTCCATTTAGTTGATCCAAAAATTGCCACAAATCCTTAGTGATGTAGGAAAATGTTCCCAATCCCTTTTGCAAATGATGGTCCAAGTAACTGCTTAAAAGGCAGGCTTTTGCCCTTTTACCATCCACAATAGGCCTAAACTATAATGGCTTTAGGCCTTTGTGGATTTTAGGGATGCCATAAATATTTGGTATTATGAGGTAATCATTTCTTAGGAACTGTTATTCCTTTTCGTTGATTTGCCCCTGATATAACATATCCTCTATTAAAACATCCAATCTCTTGTAGGCTATATGAATTTCATTGAGCTTACTCTCACAATAAGTATCTTCAGTCAATAAAGCTGTCATCTTGTCAGAATAATCACACCTGTCAAGGATTACAGAATAATCACACCTGTCAAGGATTACAGCCCCACTACCTTTATCCAGCTTCATTATCCGGATATTGGTATCTGTAGCCAATTCCGTTAATAGGGTTTTCTCATTAATGGACAAATTATTGTGTAAACTATAGGGTTGTTTTCTATAACCATCCCTAATATCAATTTCACATATTCTCTCGTATGTCCCTATACTGCTGTTAAGAGGGGGATTAAAGTAACTAGGTCTGTTCAACTCATTCCCTTGCTCCTCACAACTTCCCCCATTAAACCACACTTTCAGATTCACAAGTTAGCACGTTTACTGACTCATTTATTAGCCAATTTTTATCACATAGTTATTCAAATTTTCAATTGTCTAATTATACATGCTTTAAGCTGTGTATAAAAAGGTTAAGTTTGTACTATGAGGTGTTCTGAAGAAGTCCAACAGAGGTTTGATGAAAGCACTTAACTTGTGGGATAAATAAAAGTGTTGAATCCTCCACCTACAAAAATGTTCTTCAGGAAGGGCTGACACAGACAAACTGGTTTCAGAGCCATGGACTAAAACAAAATGCCAAGCAGTGCATAATAATATCCTCTGAGATGTCAACCACCCCTGGTAACTTTCATATTGACAACACACCCCTAAGAGTTGACCCAGTACTCAAGGACTTGGCGATACACATACACAGTAATCTAGCCTTTGACCATCACGTTTCTGCAGTAGTGAGGAAATTATGCTATGTTGTACAACTTATAAACACAGGTATGGCATCTAGGTCCAAGGAAGTCATTGCTCCATTGTATTCGGCATTCAGCAGACCTATCATCGAATAAGATGCCCCCTTGATATGTACCTAACCAAACATAGCCAGCAACTGAAACATCCACAGGGGTTCCTAACTAAAGAAATACAGGGTGTAAGCAATGTGTCCTGTGTGGACCACCTCAAAGCCCTATCCCTGTATTCTGTCTCTTACAGGTTCTTGAGGTGAGCTATGCGCCTGGCATAACTCCACTCTGATGGACCTCCTGCATATCTGAAAAACAAAAAGCACCGGAATTACTTGTTTTAAAGACCTAAACCTTGCCTGTGATATAAATAAAATTTGCTGGAGAGACAGGTATGCACCCCGGAAACTACCCCTTCTCTGGAACAGGATCCCCATCCATGTGAAGCAGAGCTCCTCCTTAACCCAATTCAAGTGTAACTTGGACAACTGCACAGGGAACAAGACGTTCATCCCTAGTTGGCACCTATGTCTCTAATGAACACAGGCAGCCTGTAAATGGTTCACCTCCCAGTCCCCTGCTTGTAAATATTTCATCTCCCAAGCTCCTCCTCACACTTATCAAGGATACCAGAACTTGTCAGACATTTGAAATGCATGGCTAGACTTAAAAAGGCCCTTGTGATCATTTGCCTAGTAAACACCTATGAAATTGTAAACACTGGGCATCAGTGAAGGCATGTTACTCGCTTCAGAAAGTGACATAACCACTCAGGGGTGCCTGACCCCCCCCCCCCCCCTTTTTCAATACTCCACTCTGTCTCCACCAGGGATTCAATCACAGGAACATTCACCTTGGTCATGTGCTTCAACACCCTCCTACTGAGGGCAGGCAAGCTGAAAAAGCCACATCACCCCCCCACACACACACACACACACACACACACACACACACACACACACACACACACACACACACACACACACACACCAGCACTGCTAAGCACCCAAGCAGCTAACTGAGCTGCAGCTGCCCGGATCATAGACAGGGCTTTATCCCTCTACATTAATGGAAATGTCTGAAATGCTGTAGTGAGATACATAGTAACTGTATTTTGCTATTTAGTTCAATAATCTTCTTAATTTTCTGAAACTATACATCAGGTGGAAATTTATATAGATGCTTTAGCAAAAAGTACTCTTGGATGACTAAGTGCTGCAAATGAAAACAGACAAAAGTGATTACAGGTCTTATGCATTTTATTTTGATTTGTCAGGAGACTTATCTACAGTACATCAGTGGAATAGTTAAGGAACTGTGAAGCAGAAAGCAGTACACTCTGGATAAAAAAAAAAAAAAACAGTCTCTGTAGCCCTGGAATGGATCTGGGGGTTTTCTCTGCACACAGCTAAAAATGCTTGTAGAATTGGCTAGGGACTGAAGTAGGTATTTTAGTCTTATATGAAAATTGTAAATAGTGCTCTCCAGTGAACGTTCTTCTATATTCTAAAACAACATGGTGTATGTAACCATGTGGTCACTATCTACTTGTTACAGACTACTCCAGGCATTTCAATGCAAACTCAGTTTAAAATGGCCTTCGAGAAAAGGTGATGTAACAATTAGAACTGGCATTAGTGTCCTCTAGCACCCACTACTACAAAATCATATTTAGAATTCTGTCACTGAAGGGCTGCCTTCCAATGGTGTGTTCTTAGGGATGAAGTAATAACTCTTAAAATATCTGTGTGACAGAAGTATACCTTTAGGATCCAGTCCATAAAACTTAGAAGTCAGCTTGTCTTTGTTAGTTTTACTCATACACTTGAATCCTTAAAGTTGAATGTCTAACCAGGGTGCTTGTTAGAGAAGAAAATAGAAATGATGAGAAAGAACTGGAAGATGAAACTCTTGGGCAAGTATTCATAGATCATAAAACTCAGCGCTACTAAGTACCTTCCATGGGGAGTGAGCATGCTCTGTGAGTATGACAGCTGATTCGTCAGTATGATGCAGCATCGTAAAATTGTAGACCTGAAAACGTTCTGGTACCGGAAGGAAGTACTGTGCACACAGCTTTTCAAGGTAGCATATACCATTATTTGGCCTGTTTTAGTCACTGTTTTCAACAAAAAGTGAATATATTTAATTGTAAATTGAGGTGCAGCAGTGCTGACAGAATTTTTATTTTTAAACAGCTTCTAACAAAGTGATTACACTCAATATCATAAACATAGAAATGCAACTTGTCATTTTTGGATATTTCTCTAAATGTAATGCTACTGGATATATGACATACTATAAGTGTCTTTTCTAAACATAATACTATTTTTTGTGTGTGCCTCATCCTGAAACTCTGCTTTAAAAAAAAAAAAAAAAAAACAAAAAAACAGGCAGCTAATATCTAAAACTGCTTTATATTCCTCATATTGTGCTTAGTAAACATTTACGCGGTGCTATATACAACAGGCCAAGATAATTTCGAAATGCACTTATTTTTCTAATGCCCTTTGTTAAGCAATGGTATAAGAAACAACAAAAACGTTCAGATTTTAACAGGTAGTCCACTTTATTTTGTTAAAACCACAGTAAGTGAAATGGGTTTACTTGTTATGCCTTATATTATTTCAGATTGTTTAACAATACTGATAGTAGTTTCATCAGTGTAAAAGAATATTGAGTTAAATATGAGGAAACATCAGGAAAGTCTCTTCTCTGACATCATGAGCACTTGTTGCTTCTAATAGCCCTGCAAGCAAGATGGAAACAAGATGATTTTTTTAATTTCTAATTAGTGGTACAAAACATCATTAAACCTTTATTATTCCTGTAATGCTTTTTTACTGATGCGATTCTGTGCCAAACAGATTCATAGGAATATATAAACACGAATGAGCACACAAACACAAAACACTACTGTAAGTTATTAGTCTCAGAAAAAGTCCTCAGCCCTGCTTCTTCCACACTCATCTGCTTTAATGTACATATCTGGTTCTTTTAATGCTCCCCAAAAGATGGTCAATAAACTGAGCGTGCAGTGCAGTAAAGCCTTAAAAAGGGACAAACCTAGACAATAAAAGGCTCTTCCCGTATGTGAAGTGTGTGAAGGTAAAGATTCCAGGAGACATGCACATCAGAGTCTAGCAGTTGTTTAGGTACGAAGAGATAAATGCACCTATCAGCGATTATGTGTACACTGACTACATCTTGGATTCCCGCTACCCTTAATCACCAATGCTTCATAATCAAAAGTATTTAGATAAGACAATGCACTTACTTCTTAGACTAACACACTGGGTCTGCCTAATATCTCTCTGAATTTGTAACAATAAAATGTGAATTCTATGCAAGGTATTAGTGATATGAATAGTACATGTGCACACACCTTTTACTTGTCTTCAGCAAAACTGTGTCACATGGTGACTCCAAAGTCAGGTGAACTAAGTTCAGTTATCAGCTTGGCCACTTGCTAGAGCTGGCAAGGGGTGGGAGGAATGACCAGGGAGTGCTTACTCACTTCTCAACAGGTGGAGAGCTGGGATGATGACCCCGTGAGTAGCCAACCACTCTGTCAGTCTCAGTGCATATTTGTGTTCAGAGGTGCAACTGGGCTGTGCATGTGGGTGGGCTTGGGGGCACTGGTGACCAAAGGTCCTGGGTGGGGAAGCTCCCAAGGACATGTCTCATTGTAGACGTACCTGCTTGCCTCCCACATATCCGACTTTGCCAATCAGCTGGGAGGCAGATGACCCTGGACTATATGGTAAAACCTGGCACCTGGATTAAAAGCAGATTAGATGTGAGAGAGGTTCAATGGTTCACCATGCTGTTATGGGAAGATGAAGCCCGATGATCCTCTCAACCATGCAGATTTTCGCAGAACCTCCAGATTTTTGCCTCATATATTTGGCCTGTTCCTCATAAAAACTGTGATTATCTGGCAAATCAGTGAAGATTGAATTCACTAAATAATGACAGACATTTGAGTTTCAGACTTCATATCCTTCAGAAAAATGCATGCTAACACAAAACCTTTTATATTAGCAGTTTTCTAAGCTTATAACACCAATTTAAAATTTGTCTCTAGCTTTGGACCTTTGTCACCCTATTATTTTTGGCTTCGTCCAGATTTCTTGTGCTAAAAGGTTGAGAACTATGCCTAAGCATGGATTTGCAGAAAAATAGAAAAATGTAAGATATCGTTTCTGGCAATTGCAAGTAGTAAAAATGACAAATGATCAAACCTGAAACTGTAAGCAGAAAATGCAGCAACCTTTTATTAAAACCTACCCCCTTAACTTTGTAATGAGAATTCTAGCTTACATAAAACTGCTCTGTGGAATTCTAATAATGTTACCACACACAATTTACTAGGCAAGCTAAGGGGGTAGGTAGGCAGAGTAAAACATTACTAAGGAATTTTTGCAGGGGAAAGTCCCAACCCCATACCTCCAGACAATAACTAGCCTTTGAGATTGCAGAATCAAACCTCTCCTTTTTGTACCATCCCACTTTACTGTTATACATTCTAAATGTGGGGGACAAAGCTATCTGTTTTGCCTGCTCTGTTTTTCTCACCAAGCAGTACTTAATTAACTGACCTGTCAGTTGTTTAAATCATTCTTTATAGCATCCTGGCTGGCTTTCTGCTGTTTTAAATGTTTTTCAGTATCTCACTGCTATTTTTCTGCTGTGTTAAACATTCTCTAATGTTTCCCACTGAAACTAGGGTACCTAGTAGCTGTAGCATAATCCAGATCCAGGCCTGCTGCTTCTGGAATTGTTTGTAGTGGTTTGTTTGTTCTGAGCATGTTTCCCAGGCCATCTCAGATTGGAAGGGGCCTATCTGCACTTTTGTGAGAGAATTGTGTTGGTTGGGACCTGACTAGTAAAGAGAGGCCAGTCTAGGGCTTGGAATAAGTATCCTCATTGGTCCTTTTCAATTTTTAGAGTTTTTTTTTCAAGTTTTAGTTTCTGGTATTTACGCCCTGCATCTGACGTTTGCTCGTCACTCAGCACTGCCCAATGGCATGCAATTGTGCACCAAAGCCAGACAGTTAAATTCAACAAATTTTCCCTTAAAATCCAGGACCGAAATATCCATTCACTGAGCTCCTCCGTAATAGTTTCTGAAAAAGCCACCCCTAGTGACAACAGTCTTCAACCTAGCATCATGGACAGTTGGACTACCCTTGTTTCTCCTGCCAACCTTGTTGACTTGGGTCTCTTGAGGCAGTATAGCAATTGCCTCATGTACACAGACAACCCCCTACTAATAACACAATCTAGTACAGAGTGCGAGAGATGTATTTACACCAAGAATCTAGACTCCATGCTCTCTCTCACTTAAAACAGTAACACGGAGAAGGTTGTCAACTCACCCACCACTACATATTCACACAGTACCACTACATATACACATACACATACCACTACTCAAACATATAGTATGCATAAAACATGTAAATCCACATACGCAGAGGTTCTCTTGTAAAACTTACCAAAACACCTGAGATCTCCAAAACACAAGTCTGATATAGCTAACACAGTCTCCACAGCACCCATGACACATACCAACATTAGTTAAAACTTATCACAAATGTGTCACCTTCGAATGGACACTAACAACAGAACTCACAAAGGGTGAAATCAGACTAAAAAACTAAACCAAGGCAAACTATACCCTCCTAGGTGAAGGTATTAATGCATTCCAAGCCCCACCTCAAGCTGAAAGTGGTAACTATGCAGAAGCTTACACTAATGCCCTGTACAATCACTTGCATAACTGTATAAATTTGGCTGTACCAGACAGAATCAAAGCCATAGCCCTAAGTAAAATCAAGTGGCATGGTGGACTTCCAGCATCAACAAACTCTACAATAAAAAGTTGCTGTCCAAGAAAACAAAGACAAAGATCCAACAATGGAAAAGCACCCTCCTCGGCCTTAATAGGCAAATAAGACAACTTGTTAAATCCTCAAACAGCTACTCTGAGAAAAACCTAGCAAGTACTGCCAAGGATAACCATAAGGCCTTTTGCTGCTATGTACATAACCTAAAGGGTAGGACCCAAGCATGTGCAGAATCGGTGGCCAACAGTATCACACACACACTGATTCCACACAGATAGCGAACCTGCTAGCGGATAGGGTTGGTGAAAATTTCACTCCCTTATCCCCTCCTAACTTACAATAACCCCCCCCACACACACACACACACACACACACACACACACACATACACACCTTAAATATCTGCAGAACAGGTCCATAAATCTCTGTCCACGGCAAAAAAAAAAACACAGCCTCTATGGGACCAGACGACAACCCAAGCTGTCTTCTCAACAGGCTAAAACATGACCTAGCATCACAACTAAGTACCCTTTTCAATCATCATAGGCTTTGCTCCCACGGAATGGAGAACAGCTGCAGTTATTCACCTCCACAAAGGTGGGCTAGCAACAGACCTGGGGAATTACAGACTCATAAGCCTAACCAGCCTCATCTGTAAGGCCACAGATTGTAATGTTATGGACCTCATAAATAAAGACATGGGTGTCCTCGAAACCTTGGATCCTACCGAATTGGTATTCATGAAGGGCAGATCCTACCTGTTAAATCTGGTGGATTTCTTTGAAAGTGTGACCAGGGCCACTGATGATGGCAAATCTGTATATACAGCATACCTTGACTTGGCAAAGGCATTTGACATATTCCCACATTCAAGCATTACCAATAAACTTAGCAAACTGAACGTAACCCTCTTCATTGTTAGATGGGTTGCCAACTGTCTCACAAACTAGACACACTATCTAAGTTGGTGACTCCACATCAACCAGCAGACCTATGACCAGTGGGGTGCCACAGGGGTCAGTTCTGGGCCCCCTACTGTTTGGTATATACTTCTCAGAAGTTCAGGTCAAAATTAATGGGTTGTGACTGACCAAGTTTAAAGACAACTGCAAACTCGGTGCAATCATAGAATCCCCAAATGATGTCACTATACTCCAGGAGGGTCTCACACAGACCAATGACTGGTGTATTAGTCATGGTCTCAAGCTGAATGCAAAGAAATGCATCATCATTCCCTTCAGCACAAACAATGTCCGTTCACACTACCAAATCAACAAAAATACCCTACGTACCCATGAAGTGGTAATGGACAGTGACCTTAACTTCAACCACCACGTGTCTACCGTTGTAAGGAAAACTTTCCATGTAGCTCACATGATTAGTAAAGGCACTGCCTCAAGAGTAAAACAAGTTATAACTCCCCTATACTCGGCACTTATCTGGCCCATAATTGAGTATAATGCTCCATTTGGTATGTACAGTATTAAGCACCTGCAGCAGTTACACCGACCTCAAAGGTTTCTAACAAAGAAAATCAAGGGCCTCCAGCATGTGCCTTATATGGACTGACTAAAGTCCCTGTACTGTACTCCGTATCGTTATCGTATACACTTCTTAGGGGAGACTTATGCCTGGCTTACCGAGTAATCCAAGACCCAAACCTAATGAACTTACTGCATATCCGTAAATCAAATGGGTCTAGGGCTACCCGTTCCAGGGACTTAAATATGGCCTGCAACTTAAATATGACATGGTGGAGGGACAGATTTATCTCCCAGTGACTGCCACATCTTTGGAACAGGCTACCAATTCATGTGAAACAGAGCACCTCCATGACACTGTTCAAGAGGAATCTGGATGAGTGGATGGGGCATCCTAAATTCTTATCGGGTATAGTGCCCACAACCCTCCTGGACATGGGCAGTCATCACTAAATGCAATCTTGGGTATTGACTAGTACTTCTATGGTATTATAGGTTCATAGGTTGGTACTAGGCTATCAGCCCTAGGGCCTATACAAGCCTAGCCATAACAATTCCCTGGCTAGTTCTTCCCACACTATTTACTTCCCTGGACCCCTGTCTAGCAGGGTGACTGACGCGATCCCTGGGGTGAATTTCCTTTCTCCCATGCAATCGTCAAGGTTCCTTTTGAAGAGGGCCAAAGAGGCACTCTGCTTGACATGTATGGGCAATCTATTCCAGAGTATGGGGAGTCTCTGGGTCAGGAACCTATCCCTCCAGCATGTTTTGTTTACATTGGGTTGAAACGGCTAGGCTTAAAATGACATCTGGATCGACAGCCTAGTAATCTCATATGATACTATAAAATAAACTAAATTCCCAATCCACTTCCATCTGTCTACCACATACATTTTCCACTCTACTCAACTTTTTCCCCAAACATCTTTTTTGCCCTCACTGTCGCACCACATATGAATACAACCCTTCTCCTCAATATCCATTATGTCATCATGTCCTTCCAACCACACTGAACCAGTTCACATTACATAAAAGCATAATGAAAAAAGTATACATTCACACTGGTACAATACATTCACACTGGTACTGTACTATTACTGTATCATGTTGAAATGGAAAAAAAATTGTACAAGCATTTATAGTGGAACAGTTGTAAACATGGATATAAATCAGTAAACATATAACTGCCTGTATAAGAGAAGTTATTCAGGATGCATTAGAGTAACATAGCCTTTAGGGGTAGAGTAGTTAAGTTACAGGTATAACAATATTACTTGTGGGCAGTAGTGCCAAGAAGTGTTGGTCTGAGAGTACAGAGTAGTTACCTGAACACTATAACACTAGATGCATTTTAATTACAATGGAATCTTTACTGTTTATTATTATTATTATTATTATTATTATTATTATTAATATTATTGTTGTTGTTGTCATCATCATCATGCATTTAACATATTAAGCATGACAGTTTAATAACCCTGCTGGGCACTGAAATCTACGTTAATATATACTAGTCCTACATCACTAAAGCATGGTAACAATAAATATAGGTGTAGCTCCCACTGTTTTTCATTGTAGAAGTAATAGACTGTAGTTTTCCATTACACCACAAGGTGGAGCTCTTTTCAGGGCTATAAAAGACAAGTTCAAAAGTGAAAGAGGAGACTGAGAGACTAGCTGAAGGGGAAAAGGGCCTTGCAGCATGACTGGATTTTCTTTTCTAGTGCTTTGGAACAGGGAAGTGAAGTGGCAGATTGTGTCTGTCTGTTGCTGAAATCCTGGATGATGGTATTTTGTGGAATAAGGAGAGAAGTCTGAAACCAGTAGTTCCACACCTGCATATGATTCAGCAAGAAAAGGAGTTCCTTTGAGCCTAGTACAGAGAAGCCACAGATGATTATCAGAGTTCTGGCAGGTGATTTTTCTACTTTTCTCATCAGAGGAACCATGGTGCCTGGTCACTAGGATATTCTCGATGGAGTGGTGAGAGGCTCTGGCCATCATTTTATATTTTTATAAGATTGTGGATCCCCCCCCAAATGCTTTGTGGATTACAAATAACTGGGATCTGTATGAGCTCCAACTTGGGCCCCATCATGCCGGCAGCAGGACTGTAAGTAGTCACTGGCCAGTGAACAGGGTATAATAGAGTGTCTCATAGTTGGTCTGTTTAGAATTGATAGAGGGGGTTGAGGGTGTTAGTACTGCTCAATGACATTGCATTTTCTCATATTTGTATTGTTGCATTATAAATCTTCATTGTTCAATGACATTGCATTTTTCTTGTGTTAGGACTGCTGCCTTCAAAAATGTTGCTGCTCAATAACATTGTATTTTCTCACATCTGTATTGTTGTAATATAACTCTTTTATTGCTTAATGACATTGCATTTTTTCCTGTGTTTGTATTGCTGCATTATAAAGCTTTACTGCTCATTGATATTGCCTTCTTTGTGCATGTTTGAAGGTCAAGACCTTTTTCTGTTGAGTTCTGGGGAAGAGGGTAAATGTATGTTTTCATTGCATGCATATCTCACCTTGCCTTATTGCTAACTGGTGCACTGTTGAAATAATTTGTTTGTGGTTGTGCTATTGCCTTTTAAACTAGATGTGTCACCTAGAATAAAATCTGTCATTCTTGCCACCTTGGTGTGTTAGGCCTATAGAGGTGTCACCAGAGTCAGGTAGGAAGGATCCCATATCTACTTCAGCTACACCTGTGGGTGCGCTACATTTGGGGGCTCATCTGGGATTGCCTCTACTGCCTTGGACTCCACCCTATTCCCCTGTACGTGTGGAAAGCAAATCCAGCAGAAACATGAACCCAGAAGTAGCCACTAAGTGGTGCAAACAACACAATGCTCAGTCAGAGCATTGCTTAGTTCTGGTGTTGCCAGGGGTCGCATGGACTGATATGCAAATCCATCAAGTCACAGGATCCTTACCAGTTGTAGGGCGTGGATTTTTATTAGACAGCACTATGGACCCTTCCGAGCAGAGCACATTGGCCTTATTAGAATGGAAAAGTCCTTTAGAGTATGAGCACATACCTTCGAGTGTACAAATTTCAGGTGAGAGTGCAGTCCGTGTGGTAATCCCTGAGAAGTGCACTATCTCAGCAACAGAGAAAATACCTGTGGAAGCTATCCAAGTAGGTCAGAACCTTACACCAGAAGCTGCAGCTTCACTGCCCATAAATACTATAGGGCCTGAAGTTTTGAATGCTTTGGGAAGTGTTGTAGAAAAATGCTTAAAGCCTACACAGCCATTCACTGGGTTTGGCTACCACAAATTGTGTTTCTTTTCTGGCAAACAACCCACACCTCAGGGAGAGGAAGATTTTGAATCCTGGATGGATCAGGCTTCACAAGCCCTAGAGGAGTGGGATATCCCAGAATCTCAGAAGCAGCAGCGGATAGCTGAAAGTCTAAAGGGATTAGCTGTGGATACCATACGTAACCTAAGGATGGGTAAGCAAGACTGCATGGCCAAGGACTATTTAGGAGTACTGCAGGATGTGTTTGGAAGGACCGAGAGGGCTGCTGACCTACATTATCAGTCTGAAAATACATACCAAGAAGTTGGTGAGAAACTATCTGATTACATTAAGTGATTAGATAAAATGCTCCACCAGATCATCCTAAAGAAGGGGGTGGATCCAAAAGTAGCTGACCAAGCACGGATCAGACAAATTTTACAGGGAGTTCAAGCTATGGACCCCCACTGCTTGGAAAATGAGGATGAGAAATAGGGAAGAGACTCTAACCTATTCTCAGTTGGCTAAAGAGGTGAGGGAAGAGGAAGCCCTGTTGGAAGCCAAATCTGAGTGTTCAACAGCAACTAAAACAGTGAGTGAACACCAGCAGGAGCCTATAGCCATGCTCACTACTCAAACCGGAGTCATGGTCCAGAGTGTCCGCAATGTAGAGGTGTCACAGTTGCAGATGCAGGTGTCTTCCCTGACCAACGCCATAGCTCAAGTCACCAAGACAGTTGTAGAATTGCAGAAAGCCATGGTAACTTTAGCTGAAGGGAGGAATACATCAGCTAGAACCTCCACGAAAGGACTCAGGGAAGAACCAAATCAGCCAGTGTTCAGAGTTCCTACTGGATTTTGTTTTCGCTGTGGGAATGTAGGGCATATAAAGCGACAGTGTCCTAATGCAGAGAACTTGAAAAAAGTGAACAAACTATTATTGGCTAGTGCAATTCAGGGAAACTTCAAAGGGGCTCAGTGAAGGAGCCACCTGAGTGCCCAGTTACAAAGAGCTCCATAAAATCTAACATCAAGAGACAGCATCCTGGATCTCCTTTCCAAACAAACCGTTGTAATAGGGGAGAGAAACTACCTACTATGCACACTTCTAGCTTATCTGAGGTGAACAACCGAATTGGAAAGCCATCCCAGCCAAAATCTCAGTATCTGAGAACGCAAAGCATTACTAAGCAAGAGTCTTATCCGTTAAAATGGCGAGGTCAGCCAGTGGTACCTCAACCACATGCTGACTGCCGTACAGCTGAACAGCACCAGAGACAGACGGACTACTGGGACCGTCCCCTGTCATGTCAGTAAAAATAGAAGGAGTGTACAGTAAAGCACTGTTGGACACTGGTGCACAAATCACCATTCTGTACAGAGACTTCTACCAAAAATACTTAAAGCATTTGCCACTTGAAAATTAGAAGATTTGGAGATCTGGGGGCTAAGTGACATGAAGTTCCCTTATGATGGTTATGTCTCACTCAAGTCAGAATTTTCCACTTCAGTTGTTGGGACAACAGAAGTTTTTGAAACACTCGCTGTTGTGCCAGGCCAAAAGGAAAGCATCTATTTTAGTGGGGACAAATACTGACCTCGTCAGAAGAATCCTAATGCCTCAGTTGACCTAGGAACACCCCACACTACATCCTGAGACCAGTTTTCTGTGCCCTTCAAAGGGAGAAGGATAGTAAGAAAGATGAAATTGGTCATGTGTGGACCCTGTCTGGGAAAGAGCATATAATTCATTCTGGCCAGGTCACCTGCTTGAGAACCAAAGTGAGGATGTGTGGACAAACAATTTCCTCTCATGATGGAAATGGATCCAGAAAGTGATTTGCCACCGTGGCTGGAACAAGTCCCAGAAGTTTGGCCTGCGGACAAGTTAAAGCATCCTTATGACACTTTGCCTGTGGGGTTAAAGAATAAAGGAAGTACTCCCACTGTCCTGCATTTACAAGTGCGTTTGGGAACTGTTTATGCTGTCATTCCCTTACCTGCTTCTGCGTTGACAAGGAATGAGAGCAGGGCCAATGAGTTGAAGCTGGAAGATACTGATATAGGAGGTGGTCTCTTGCCCCCTGAGTGGCTAACCAGAGTTAAAGAGCTACTAATGAAAAAGAAAAATTGTTTTTCTACTAGTGAACTAGATGTGGGCTTTGCAAAAAGTGCAGAACACCGAATAAGAGTGAAAGAGGACTGGTCTTTCAGGGAATGTTCCAAAAGAGTAGCTCAGGAGACCTGGAGGACTTAAGAGAACATTTGGAAGAACTAAAAGCCGCAGGGATAATTTGATGTCAAAAAGTCCATATGTTTCTCCCATTGTCGTTGTCAGGAAAAAGAATGGGTCAATTCGCATGTGTGGTGACTATCGTACGCTGAATCAGCGAACCATTCCAGACCAGTACACAACTCCCCGGATTGAAGATGCTGTAAATTGCCTGGTGGGCAGTAAGTGATTCAGTGTGCTAGACTTAAGGAGTGGATACTATCAAATCCTGATGCACCCATGCTGTTTTATCAGTTCATCTGAAAAGCTAGTTAAAGCTTTCTATTTTTTCCAGCCTTTAAACTTGAGTTAATACATTCCTTCAGTGTTTCAATTATTTTAATCACCTCTGATTACAACTGATTTATTTTTTCCTCTGAATTACTTGATGCCATCTCTTGAAACAAAGCTGAAGCTTGAACTGCTTTTTGCTAAACAGTTGCTGGGTCCTTCTCAGACAATGTTTTCTCTTCACTCTTTCTGGATGATTTTCTTTTAGTTTCTCCAAATTTCCTCTTTCCTGTCATTGAGGTAGTGTACTTACTAACCGGTAACTGAATTTTACCCAAATAACAGTTTCAATGGCACTTCTTTTTCTCTGTTTGTGTTTTCGCACGGAGAGAGCTGAAATTAAGCTGTAGATGTGTGCAGCCAGCTTGGAAGTCCTGACTGTCCCCAGTACTGATATCCAATAAAGGAGTAATGCAATAAATTTATGTTATATCCCATGCAACTTTCCAGGTGTCTTTTTGATAAAATATTGAAATCAAATGGTTTGCGATTTAGACATTTTGTTGAACCATGGCTGTTAAAGGGGGTTTCAGTATTACCAATTTCTACAATCCTCAAAAATAACTGACTTTATGATGATTACATGACAAGCTATTGTGTCATTTGCAACCAGACCATCTCACTCAGCTGTGATCACAAATAAGAAATGAATGTGTGTGAATGGAAACTAAAAAATTACAAAAAAGCATTTTTGCAGGACACAAGCCTCCTATACCCCCTGATGAGGATAGATTCACCGCCACAACCTATCACGTATCTACATAGATATAAATATAGAAATAGATATATAGATATATAAATATTGATTCTGAGGTTACACTATCATGGGAAAAGGGGAAATCCCTGTCACACTAGTAATTCAGCTTACCAAGAAAAAGACAAGCAGTCACACACCAATGATTGTTCAAACAAGTGTTGACCACTAATGTTTTCATACGAGCCTGGCTCCTCTTAATGACCAGTGTTACTCAGGCCTCAGAAATGTGCAAAAAAGCAGTTTTCACAAGCCTCATACATGTATGCCAGAAATCCACAATTTCTACTGTAATGGTTTTCCTTCCCAATTGCAGAAAATAAATGCAGTCCATCTATATGCTGCTATATATTTGCACAAGATCAACTTGCAAAGAAATGCTGCATGAAACTCCACTGTAAAATTTAGAACATACATTATTTGGTTCCAAGACAAAAAAAAACCACTGATTGACAGTAAACAAATAGCTCACAGGTGTATTTATAAAGCAATAACACCCACCATTTTCTTCTACATTCAAATATACAGAACATTCCACATATGAGAGGATTTGGCTTTGACAACCCATTAAGTCAAACGCTAATGTAGACAGTGGTACAGACCTGATTCCACACAAACAGGGCATGCATAAATCATTAAACTGCAAGCCGGAATGGCTGGACAGTACCTCTCAACCTGTTAATGCAAGAAATCTGGACAAAGCTTGACAAAATGGGGGTACAAGTAGGGACATATTTTAAATATTGCTCTTATAAACTTAGAAAGTTTCTAGAGTAACAGGATTTGTTTTAATATACATTTTCTGAAGGATTTGAAGTCTGAAACTCAAATGTATGTAATTATTTAGTGACTTCAATCCTGAGATCATCCCAGTGATTTGCCAGGTAAAAAGAGGAACAGGCCAAAAATATGAGCCAAAAATCTGGCCACTCTGCGAAAATCTGTACAGTTGAGAGGTTGTCTAGAGAGATAATTATCAGTATTTTCTCTAGGAGAATCCCCATACCCAACAAAACAGCCAAAGTCCTCAGTTATTGAACTAGAAATCAAAGCAGTTTGGTGGTTTATTTAGCAAATATTTATTAATGAATCCATCAACAAAAACTAAAAGTATGCAAATTCAGTCAAGTAAGCTTTGGTGCAGAAATACTGATCCTGCGTGTGTAGACAGGCTGGACATTAAGATGTACAATTTCAGCTGAGTAATTTATTTATAAGGGGGTGTTATACTTAAATTCATTTAGTCTCTAGAAAGGGATGGAGTCCAACAGCCTTCTTTACAAGATTTACAAAGTAGTAAAGCTTTCTTATAAACTAAAATGAATTATGAAATACTGTGGGAAGATGAAAAGCTAATCTTGCCGCTATGTTGTGTTAATATATAGAAAGAATCTTCAGTGCAATGTGACATGATATGTTTTTTTTTAATTTGGGAGGCCACAATCATCTACTCCCACAAAAATCATTTCTAGTCACATAAAACAGCCCTCTTCTTGCTGCTGTTTCCACTTGCATTATAACAACAGTAGGAGAAATAGTTTCTATTTTGTTTTTAATTAACCTGTTTTGGAGATGAACATCTTTCTACAAGCATATTGTTTCAGCCATGTATAATAAATGAAATGCACATCAGAAAAAGGACACCAACAAACTGCTGGCAAGATTAATGATTTTTAAATTTATTACAGAAATTGTATACAAAGGGAAATAAAGGTTTTGACCCAATGCACTTTAATAAGTTAATATGTATTTAACACAGTGCTTGCCAAAGTTGCAGACTGGTTTTAAAAGTGTAAACAATCAGCTTGTGTTAGTCACAGACTATACAGTAATAGGTCCACAGCTTCCCCCACCATCCACCTAAAGAAAACAAAACATGCTTCCCTGTGCTAGGTCACCATTAATCTGCAGCATTACAAATGTTTTCATATATTTTTTTTACTTTATTTGAATTTCTACATTTTCGCCATTCATTTGTACATCATCAGAAACAGCTTACTTGAGTCTATTGCCACAGTAGGCCTGGAAACACTCAATGCAAGGCAGAAGACATCCTGAAAGTGAAACTTGTCCAATGCAGGGCAAAACACAGAGCTAGAGAGCCAATCAGTGTAAACATGATGCGATTATTTTGACTGACTGAATTTCAGACCAAATGTCAAGGATCAAGGCAAGTAAGTAGGTGTTTGTGTACTGGGTCTGTGATATGGGTGGTGGAAAACCCAAGTGCTTTTTAAGACAAAAAAAAAAAGAGAGAGAGAGAAAACTTTCTCTAGAACAGAAAAAAAATCACTTGAACAAGAATACAAAGCTGAAGTTACATATCTCTTAACACTTATGACAAAGGGAGGTTGGTGTAATGGTTAAGATATTTGCCTTACAGACACGAGGTGCAGGGTTTGATTCTCACATGGGGTCATTTGCTACGCTTTTAATGGCCAACAAGGGCAGTTACTCTAGTACTAATCTATGAACCTATATTACACAGTACTTGTATGTCATGACAGATTAAGATTTCTCCACATACTCCCATGTACACTTTTCTTTGGTACCATATTTAAGAATTACCACTGGCTCGACAGTTTTTTATTTATTTATTTATTTGATTTTATTTAACATTTGTTGATCGGGAAAGTCCAACTAGGTTCAACAGAACCTGTTTTCAGCGGAGGCCTTGGGAAAGATGCTCCAGACGCATGTCTTTAGAATGTATGAGGAAACCGGTGTACCCGGAGGAAACCCACACAAATGCAGGGAGAACATGAAAACTCCACACAGAAGGCACCCCAGCCGAGAATCGAACTAGAGAACCTCTTACTGTGAGGTGACAACGTTAACAGCTGTACCACTGCGCCGCCCATTTTGCCCCAATTTTTTAAATTCAGTATTAAGCATTGCATGATGGTATGTATAATCTGTTTACTTCTACAACTGTAATTTCTCAGTTGTCTTAAGTAGTAGTTTGTTCTTATCACCTACAATTACGATGCAAATTTAGTTCAGAACAGTTGATTTTTTTGGGATGTAGAGTAGGTAATCAAAAAATTCAATTATCTATAAAGTAATGGAATTCATTCTGGAGTAAAGATGTCTCTCTTCTCTAGCTTACAACTCAATAACATGTCCCTCAATGAACCAAGAAAAATATTTTTTTTCTGACTGAGGGGGTTACTCTATCAGCATGAAAAATCAAATAAGGAGGGTTGATAGATAAGGCTTGAAGTTCTGACACTCTGCAGGAAGAAGTAATAGCCGCCAGAAATATAATTTTCCATGATAAAAATTTGAGATCACAAGATGATGCTGGTTCAAACAGGGGGAGAATTATACAAGACAGCATAAAGTTTAGATTCCAGGGAGAATAAGGAGTTTTCACTGGAGGCCTCATGTGAAAGGTTCCTTTAAGAAAGGCCTTGAACAACTTATGGGACATAATATTTAGCCCGTCAACTCCGAGATGAAAGTTAGATATAGCAGCCAACTGGACTCAAACTGTAGCGGCTGCAGCTCATTTATTAAAGATCATAGTCAAGAATTCTAATATGGACGTCAGGGGAGCTTGATAAGGATCAATGTTCTGCTTAGAAGCCCATATGGAGAATCTCTTCCACTTACTAAGATATAATCTTCTGGTGGACGGCTTATGGGAAGACAAGAGGATCTGCCTTGTCTCATTCAAAAGGTTATGAAGCCTGGCTATGAGGGGAACTGGAGCAGCCAAGCTGTAAGCCACAGTGACTGCAAGGAAGGATGAGGGTCCCCGGATGGATGTGTCAGAAGGTTCGGAACTTGGTCCAAAATCCATGGATCCTCCAAGAGATGATGATGAAGAAATGGGAACCAAATCTGCCGAGGTCAATGAGGAGCTATAAGAATGATGGTCCTTCCCAGCGACTTTGCTTTTTGTAGAAGTCTGGGTATTAGTGGGATTGGGGGAAATGCATAGAGGAGACCCAGGGGCCAATTGTGTACGATTGCTTCTCTTGGGGGTTATCCTGGAGGGGGAATCAGGACAAAGTAGCTTCTGCATTTCGTGTTGATGTGACTGGCAAAAAGATTGCAGCAAGGCTGGCCCAATTTGCATAAAATCCTGTCCGCAACCTCTTCCTTGAGGGACCACTCATGAGGCAACAAGATCGCCTTGCTCAGTTTGTCTGCTATCACGCTGGATTTCCCTGGGATGTGCATTGCCAACAGAAATGGATGGGAGGAGATAGCCCACTGCCAAACTCTGAGGGCTTCTCGGCAAAGGGGGTAAAACTTGGTCCCACCTTGCTTGTTCAACTACCAGACTACTGACATATTGTCTGTCTGAATCGCAATCGTCCCTAGAGGAAGACAGTCTTGGTAGTACTGCAACACCAGAAGTACTGCTTTCATCTACAGGACACTGATATGCAGATGTGACTCTTGATCCGTCCATGTGCCTTGGGCAGTCTTTCCCTGAAAATGCCCCCCCCCACCCTATCAGGGAAGCGTCCGTGGTCACAGTGGCTACTGGAGGGGGTAGTACAAAGGGGCATCCTATGGTTACACGAAGAGACGTCAACCACCACTGGAGATCTCTCTTGCAAGAGTTTGTAATTAAAATCATGTGCTTCATCAGAAGTTCCTGATAAAACCATTGAGTGAACAGCAGCCATTGAAGAATCCGCATATGCATCCTTGCTAATGGTATGGCCAAGATCACTGCCGCCATCAAACCCAATACTTTTAAAACTTCTGCGGCTGGTGCTCTGTCTTTTGATACCAATGAGCTGACATGTTGGTGCAGAAAAAAGACTCTCTCAATTGGTAGTCATATAGTGGTGGTTGAAGTGTCTTACTCTGCCCCTATAAAAACGATATTCTGCGATGGCGACAAGGCAGACTTTTCTGAGTTGATTGTAATGCCTACGTGATTGCAGAGTGTCAGAGTGTATTCTCTTGCCTGAATCAGTTGATGCCTGGTGGTGGAGGTAAGGAGCCAATCGTCTAGGTACAGAAACATCTGGAATCCTAGATGCCTCAGGTGAGCCGTGACCACTGCCATGCATTTGGTGAACACTCTGGGGGCTGTAGTGAGACCAAAGTGCAGGGCTCGAAATTGATAATTGGCTCCCAGCCAGAAATGTAGATGATCTCTGGATGGCCTGGCCATTTTTATGTGGCAGCACGCATCCTTGAGATCTATCGAGCACATCCAATGGTCTCTCTCTAAGAAGGGAGGTATAGACTGTAGCATGACCATCCGGAACTTCTCTTTCTTGACAAATTGGTTGAGTCTGCTGAGGTCCAAAATAGGTCTCCAGTCCCCGGTTTTCTTTGGAACCAAAAAGAATCTTGAGTAAGTTCCGGATCCTATCTTGTCTGCTGGGACTGGCTGGATGACTCTTTTTTTTCTAGCAACTTGTGGACCTCTATAGTTGCTTGTTCCCTGTAACTGGGTGGAACATCCGGGATTCTCCTTGGGGGTGTGAGTGGAGTGGAGAAGGGTATGAAGTACCCTCTGGAAATAATACTTTGTACCTAGTTGTCTTTTATTATATCTTGCCAGGCATCTGGGTACAAAGATAAGAGACCCCTGACTTCCTCCAGAGCAGGACAGTCGGGCCTACTTTCAGGAGAGCTGATAGGGTTGACCAGAGAAGTGATCTCTGTCACCCTGGTGTTGTGGACCCCCTCTGCCGCGAGGGCGGCGTCTTCCATTATTACCCCCTCCTCTGCCCCTAGAGGGGGGGTTCACCATGTGTGTCCTGAAAGGCTCCTTGGACTTTTCGCAACCACATCTTCCCACCCCTTTGGCCTTTGGGGTAAGGCCAAGTAGGGGTGAAAAAACAGACACCAACGGCAGATAGAGTATTTCCCTCCTGCTCACACCTGGTGAGAGTTTCCTTCACTTTGGGCTCAAAGAGAGATGAGTCATCAAAAGGGGTGTTGACAAATGAAGACTTAAAAAGCTCCGCGAAGGAACACAAGTGCATCCAGGAATGTCTTCTTAGAGCAATTCCTGTACCCGCTGCCCTACTCGTCCCATAGGCTGCATATGATATGAGCTGTATGGATGAGTTCACAATGAAATTTAGGGTAGCAAGCTGGGCGGCAACTTTGTCAGAAGCCCCTGCAGCTACAGTACCCTGAAGAGCATCTCCCAACTCCTTAAGGAGATCTCTTTGCGGTCTGGTGAAATGGGTCAAACAGTTCAGGGATCGGAGTGTAAAAGTTGCTGAACTAAACACGTTTCCCATATCGATCCATGACCCTGGACTCTGTTAGGAAGATGGATCGATGAGTAATTCTCAGCATTTCCTTCTTGGTGGCTGCCGCCACTGCCACCACCATGGCATCAACAGGGACTCCCTTGGACAAAAAGGCTTTATCTATGGGGGCAGAAATAAACTTGTTAGGCCTCCAAGGGACAGGTTCCATGGACTCTGGTGACTCCCACACACTCCGAGAGACCAGCTGCATGAGCTCATCGAAGGGAGGATACACCCAAGAGGTGGAAGGTTGAGACCCGAAAGCCTTCAGGAGAATTGACTCGTCCTCAGTAGGGCTTTTGGACTGCCAATCACCCCTCTGCCAAAGGATCTCAAGTATCTCCGCAAAGTAGATATACTCAGAGGGGGATCGTGGGGACCCTTCTGACTCATCCAATCAGTGTAAGATGTCAAGGACTCCGGTGGGGAGTCCAAGTGTCTCCTCTTACACAATCTTTACCTGGGAACCTCCTCAGTGGGAGCCTCTGGGGAGGTCTCGGAAGAGCAAGGGGCGCCCTGTGGGGCTAACTGAGGCTCAGGGTCTCTACGCTTGGCCTGGACGATGGAAGCAGAAGCGGACACAGGCACTTTGGGGGAAGAAGATGCCAGATCTGGTGTCAAGGATGTCTTTGGGGACAAGTCTATCCTCATGGTTTCAAAAGCATCATGGCTCCGATGAGAAGGAGTCGACAGACCCAAAGGAACCGCCAGCCCCTCCCGCACTGATGCCGTGGGCTCCGAGCCGGAGGTGGGAGCCGGGCTCATCCGAGCCAAGGCCCCGAGAGGAAGAGTCAGCTCTGACATGTCGGTGCGACTATCCTCCCTGGATCTGACAGGAGAGTGTCGGCTCCTAGAGTCCCCGGTCAGCGCCGTGGACATCAGAGAAGATGGAACCGATGACACTGAAGCAGGTTCTCAGCTCCAATGGCTCTACGATCAGCAAGTCGGCCCCCTCCGGCTCCGAAGATCCTGTACGGCTCGAAGGAGGAGCAGTCAAATCCAGGGTGGTGGTCTTCAATTTCTGATGCTCGGGTCGGAGCCAACAACAATTTAGCAAAGCCTGGTGCCCGTAAGAGCTTCTGCACCAATCGGTCCATATCCAAATCCGAGAGGCTGACAGAAGATCTAGAGGAGTGCACCGAAGGTGCAGATTGAAGGAGTGGAGATACAGGTCTCTCAGAGACCGGCTCCAGAACTGTGGGCTGGCTCCGAAATGAAGAGACACTCGGCTCCGAGAGCTTTGGATCTGAAGTCCCGGAATCCTGCACTTTCTTTGACTTTTTGAGTCTTTAGATGCATTGGAGTCTGCAGAGGATTTAGAAGATTTAGAGGACTTGCTGGCCCCATCCTGGTCACTCAAAGCTTCAGCAAAAGGATGCTTCATCAAACCCCTATCCACAAGCTTCGTTTTCCTCTCCAAAAGAACCCTTGAAGAAAAGGAATGGCAAATACTGCAGGACTCCTGCAAATGCACCACACCTAAACAATAAATGCACTGAACGTGCCCATCAGTAAGAGACATCTTTTGCCCGCAGTCTGGACATTTCTTGAATCTAGACTTTGGGTGTTTGTCGTTTTCCTCACAGGCATCAAGAAAAACTTTAGGCTTAACTCTATAAACAAATCACACAAGCCTAAATACAGCCTAAAAGTTATATCACAAACTAGGCTCAAGTTAACACGCCTAAAATATAAAACAAACTTTAAATGATGGCCTGGAGAAAAACAGGGGCCAACACTATGTAAATATATATAACTACACTCAGATAGAGTATTTCCCTCCTGCTCACACCTGGTGAGAGTTTCCTTCACTTTGGGCTCAAAGAGAGATGAGTCATCAAAAGGGGTGTTGACAAATGAAGACTTAAAAAGCTCCGCGAAGGAACACAAGTGCATCCAGGAATGTCTTCTTAGAGCAATTCCTGTACCCGCTGCCCTACTCGTCCCATAGGCTGCATATGATATGAGCTGTATGGATGAGTTCACAATGAAATTTAGGGTAGCAAGCTGGGCGGCAACTTTGTCAGAAGCCCCTGCAGCTACAGTACCCTGAAGAGTGTCTCCCAACTCCTTAAGGAGATCGCTCTGCAGTCTGGTGAAATGGGTCAAATAGTTCAGGGATCGGAGTGTAAAAGTCGCTGAACTAAACATGTATTTCCCATATCGATCCATGACCCTGGACTCTCTGTTAGGAGGATGGATCGATGAGGAAGTCTCAGACATTTCCTTCTTGGTGGCTGCCGCCACTGCCACCACCATGGCATCAACAGGGACTCCCTTGGACAAAAAGGCTTTATCTATGGGGGCAGAAATAAACTTGTTAGGCCTCCAAGGGACAGGTTCCATGGACTCTGGTGACTCCCACACACTCCGAGAGACCAGCTGCATGAGCTCATCGAAGGGAGGATACACCCAAGAGGTGGAAGGTTGAGACCCGAAAGCCTTCAGGAGAATTGACTCGTCCTCAGTAGGGCTTTTGGACTGCCAATCACCCCTCTGCCAAAGGATCTCAAGTATCTCCGCAAAGTAGATATACTCAGAGGGGGATCGTGGGGACCCTTCTGACTCATCCAATCAGTGTAAGATGTCAAGGACTCCGGTGGGGAGTCCAAGTGTCTCCTCTTACACAATCTTTACCTGGGAACCTCCTCAGTGGGAGCCTCTGGGGAGGTCTCGGAAGAGCAAGGGGCGCCCTGTGGGGCTAACTGAGGCTCAGGGTCTCTACGCTTGGCCTGGACGATGGAAGCAGAAGCGGACACAGGCACTTTGGGGGAAGAAGATGCCAGATCTGGTGTCAAGGATGTCTTTGGGGACAAGTCTATCCTCATGGTTTCAAAAGCATCATGGCTCCGATGAGAAGGAGTCGACAGACCCAAAGGAACCGCCAGCCCCTCCCGCACTGATGCCGTGGGCTCCGAGCCGGAGGTGGGAGCCGGGCTCATCCGAGCCAAGGCCCCGAGAGGAAGAGTCAGCTCTGACATGTCGGTGCGACTATCCTCCCTGGATCTGACAGGAGAGTGTCGGCTCCTAGAGTCCCCGGTCAGCGCCGTGGACATCAGAGAAGATGGAACCGATGACACTGAAGCAGGTTCTCAGCTCCAATGGCTCTACGATCAGCAAGTCGGCCCCCTCCGGCTCCGAAGATCCTGTACGGCTCGAAGGAGGAGCAGTCAAATCCAGGGTGGTGGTCTTCAATTTCTGATGCTCGGGTCGGAGCCAACAACAATTTAGCAAAGCCTGGTGCCCGTAAGAGCTTCTGCACCAATCGGTCCATATCCAAATCCGAGAGGCTGACAGAAGATCTAGAGGAGTGCACCGAAGGTGCAGATTGAAGGAGTGGAGATACAGGTCTCTCAGAGACCGGCTCCAGAACTGTGGGCTGGCTCCGAAATGAAGAGACACTCGGCTCCGAGAGCTTTGGATCTGAAGTCCCGGAATCCTGCACTTTCTTTGACTTTTTCGAGTCTTTAGATGCATTGGAGTCTGCAGAGGATTTAGAAGATTTAGAGGACTTGCTGGCCCCATCCTGGTCACTCAAAGCTTCAGCAAAAGGATGCTTCATCAAACCCCTATCCACAAGCTTCGTTTTCCTCTCCAAAAGAACCCTTGAAGAAAAGGAATGGCAAATACTGCAGGACTCCTGCAAATGCACCACACCTAAACAATAAATGCACTGAACGTGCCCATCAGTAAGAGACATCTTTTGCCCGCAGTCTGGACATTTCTTGAATCTAGACTTTGGGTGTTTGTCGTTTTCCTCACAGGCATCAAGAAAAACTTTAGGCTTAACTCTATAAACAAATCACACAAGCCTAAATACAGCCTAAAAGTTATATCACAAACTAGGCTCAAGTTAACACGCCTAAAATATAAAACAAACTTTAAATGATGGCCTGGAGAAAAACAGGGGCCAACACTATGTAAATATATATAACTACACACTACTGTTTATACTATTAATGCAAACACTATAAAAAATAGAAACACACACACTCTAAGTAACTAGACCCAACACAAGGCCACTACAACTATGTCTAAATAGTAAAGGCACCAAGGGAAACGTCTAATAGAGAAAACGACAGTAGCTATAATAAGACTAATCTAAGTAAGAATTAGAAAAAAAGTTATGGAATAACTTGCGAAAAGTGATTTTTTTGATCAGAAAAGGCTCGAGTGAACTGGAACCACCGAGATCCGTGCCGCGGCAAACTAGATCTAAGGTAAGTCCAGCAGTGCATCATGGGATATGGGGCTTGGTCTCGAGCTACTGGTAAACCTTCAGCTTTGCAAACAGCCGTGTCAGAGCCGATGGATCGGCTCCGAACCCATCAGTAAAGAATGAATGGTGAGATTGAACAACTTCACATATATATTTTTTTCTGACTGAGGGGGTTCTGATTACTTTTTTAATATTAACTCAAGTGGCATGAAAATTATATAACCAACATATGTCATCATTCTGGTTGCAATGAATGACACAAGCTTCGACCCATTTAGGAATAGCAGATCCTCCTAAATTACTTCTCTTCATATGCTTATTCTGCATGTCAGGTCATTGTCATTTCAGGTAACACTCCTGTAGCAATGGCTGTAGAAAAAATACATGTTGTTCCTTTTATTTATTGTTTTGTTAACACAGCACGTAAAGTAAAGATAATGATGGCTCTATCTTACTGCTCAAAAGTTCTTTGGTTTGATTCCAAGCTACCATATTTTCCAAACACAGGTTTGCATGTACTCTCTGATTCCATAAGTGTTTTGATGGCATTTTTGGTTTCTTCACAGTCTCAAAGACAGATTCACAGTAATCCATCCGGTCTTATTTTATTTTAAGGAAATTGAATGAAATGTAACCAAACATGACTAAAATTGTCAATAAGCTCCATTAATCATAACATATAATGCATAAATACTCAACATAATGACAATTTAACAAAATGTTTTGTAGATGATTGTGCCCCTGTACCTCCTCTCCCATTTAGAGACTTTACCTCATCCCCAGATCTCACATTTGAGGCTGCACAACCTTAAGTAAAGTGAAAAGTATGTTTTTACAGCAATTTACTTATTTTACTCCAAGCCACCTTAACTGTCAGTATATCTATGCAAACTGAGCATTCCTGACAAAAGTCAGTGATATTACCTGTTCACACCATGTCTATTCACTGAAACGGTAGTAAAAAAAATGCAAAACCTGGGAGCGTTGAGGTAAAATACAGCATTTATTCCAAACAGGAAAAAAATCAAATACTGAAACAGGACAAATCCATCCAGCCTTAACAAACTGAAACCAGATAATTTATGAAGTAAGCATCAAAGGTAGATGATTCATCAAAAAGTGTCATACATATTGCCCCCTACGGTATCTGTGGTTAAAAGAAATATATGACAGGCAAACTGGTCAAAAGTAGTGCTATTATATCTCAGTGCAAAGCTTCTTCAATAACAAACTAGCTACAACACCAAGTGGGGCAAGGTATGCGATGCTCATGTTCTGAAGCGATATTAGATGACACGCAAAACTGGTATGAAGGGGAGCTACAGCATATGAGATCAATTCCAAACAGGTGTTTATTAAACTGTTGATTGATAACTATTCGACTTCATTTACTTTTGTTTATTTTATTTTACTTTGCTTTGGTAGTAACGAAAGTGGACTGGTCAGCAGACCCTTTTCAGCCATGATCCAGGCACCATGGTGCAAGACATAAACAGAATACACAGAGTTGTACACACTACAGTAACAAAAGAGAAACAGTATATTTGCAAGCCGCGGTGGTACAGCGGTAGTGTTGTTGCCTCACAGCAAGAGGTTCTCCTGTTCGATTCTTGGCTGGAGTGCCTTCTGTGTGGAATCTGCATGTCCTCCCCGTGGTTGAGTGGCCTCCGAAAGATATGCGTGAATGGGCGTGCCTTCGCTGAAGGTTGGGCGTCGGGCTGGCAACTTGGCACCATAAAACAATCTACTGCCAATCATTAGCAGACTGGAGTTTCACTGTGGTGACCCCTAACCGGGAAAAGCCGAAAAGACAAACTTAACAATTATAAATGCAAGTGATACTGTTGTTTACAGTATGTACAATTAAGGTATGCATTCAACTAGTCATTTGTCAAAAGTATATCCTTATAACAAAAGTGTCACTACAGCATGAACTGCAAGGACTTGGTGTCCTTAAACAGTTGTTCTTTTAGTTTGCTTCTAAATAACTGAAGTGTCTCTTGATGCCTCTCTTCTGCAAGAAGCCAGTTCCAAACAGGAGGGTCTAGCCTAGATAAAGTTCTTTTTCTTGTAGAGTCTTTGACTAATGAAAGGTAATGATATTTTCTTGGCTGACTCACAGTGTGTAGTTAAGCTGCTTGATTTGCAGTTTTTGTTTAGGGGGGGGGGGGCAGTGTCCCATTATAACACCTTGTAGAATTGACAGATAAGCAGAAATATTGCTTTGTTAATTATAGACAGCCAGTTATACATTAACCATTCAGAATGTCAGGACTCAGATTGCTGAATCCCAAAAAGAGCGAATGATTGAAAATCCGCATTCAGATTGCCGAGTCCCAAAAAGAGTGAATGACTGAAAATCCGGACTTACATATACCAAGTCCAAGACTGCCATTTTATAGAATATTCAGTACTTGAGTATTATAGCAACCAGATTCCAAACCTATCATTATTCTTCATGTTATGGTGAAAGGAGTCATTTTGTTTTTGCAGGGGAAATTTACTAAATTATTTAATTTTTGCACAGCTTCCCTGATAACAGTATTTAGTTTCAGACAATATCAGTTACAGATTGGCTGGCTTTATTCTTGAACTTCTAAAGAAATAAAGTGACATCTGGAGCTTTTCCAGAATCCAGGAGACCTCAGTTTGGTCTCTGCTGTTGACATTCATTTAAACTGCTGCATCATGACACAGTCTGTTTTCTAAAGTCTTAAAACAAAATGAAGATTTGTGCACTGAATCGATTACTCACTCTATAGTGTAATGTTTTTCCTATAAACTGACATTGTGAACTGTGCATCATACTTAGAGTTGCCAGCTGTCCGTTTTTTGACCGGACTGTCCGGTTTTCTGACAAATTGTCCGGTGACAAATTTCTTTCAAAACCAGACACGTGAAGTCCGTGTTTTGTGCCACTGCCACAGTCTCCAGTGTTTCTCCCAAGTCCCGTGCCATCTTTACTCTCTCTCTCCCCTTCTTATTGCGTGCGTTCTCTGTGTGCTTTTTTTAAGGGTGTTCTACTTTAAAAATGCCCTTTGCGTCTGGTCGCACAGATGCAGAAGAAGCCGAAATTGTTTACATGACATCTTAATCTTCTGCGCGGTGGAATGTGAATTCCAGTCTCCACTCCAAAAGACGTTTGGACTTCACAGCAGAGCGGACCACAATGAGTGGATGGTTGGACAGGACAAATCAGAGAGGTAGGTGTGTGTGTGAGACTGCCGCTGCTATGAAAAGGAGAGCAACTGAAATGTAATTAACTTAAGGGGAAGGGAAGTTTTTTTTTTTTTTTATAATTTGATCATTCAGAAGCCAAGAAACATTGTATGGTTTGCATCTTGTGTATGTGTTGTACAGTCTCATTGTCATTGTATTGCATTGCTTTGAATGCCTTTTGACAGACACAATGTTTAGAACTGATGTACCGTTTTAGATTTGTGTTGTTTGTAAAGCTTAGGCTTGCTTAGAAGTTTTTTTTTTTTTCGTTTTATAAGTGGTTGCATTGTATAAAATCTAGGCTGCAGGCCTGCAGCAACACTGGCGGCCTGTGTTTTGCGGGAGGACTTGATGTTTGAAAGGTCGCTGTGTGTTGCCACTGAGCAGTGAAGTTTGTTTATTTTGGATCTACCCATTTTCTAGTTAACTTTAGCAGTAAAACCACGTCGGAGAGGATACTTTACTGGAGTTAGAAGCAGCAATGATATTTTGCTGTAGAACATTTGTGATCTTGAGTTGGTAAGTGGGTTGATGTTGGTCGGAGTAACGTGGTATTAAGTTACTGCTTTCTCACCCTATCTTGTGTATGTTGTTTAAAGTGTGTTTGTTCTTTTGTCTGTATCTTAATTTTTTTATGGTGAACCTTTTGTTAACATTTAAAAACTACTAATTGTTGTTTAAAAGTAGCACATTTTAAAACATTGCATAATAACCAAAACAGGCATAGTTCTTGTCACTGGTTTGTAAGTAAGTACTCTTTTTTTGATACATAACCTTTCCTACCAAAAAGTTGCTTCAACACTAGATTAGTATGGAATGAACACTTGAGTATTATGAAATCAAGCACTCAAATTCCAAGTCATTTTCTTAGAGTTCAAAACTTTCCATAGTAAAGGTGATCCTCTTTTTGTCACATTAAATGGCTACATATTAAGCCGTATGACACAATTAAGTTATATTTTTTCACATTTCAAAAAAATGCTCATATTTTTGGATCATAGGCAGTAAAAAATAAGTTCAAATGACAAACTATTCAATGCTAACTAATTTCTTCTAGGTCTTGAACTTAATTTTGTAAAGCACTATAAATACAGTAAATCTTTATTTTTTGTAAGTAACTTAGAATACTTACATAAATGCTCAAGCAAAGGTAAACTTAATCCACAACTGGCCACTTGGCCAGATGCATTTTCTTTGAACATGGGTTTCAATGCTGTTTCGGTGAATGTGAGATTTAAAGGCAGAGTAGTTTTAATTCTAAGTCTGTTTTCATTGTGAGACTGTAATTGCTTTGTTTAGCAGTGGCTGAAAGCAGGTATCCAGAACAGAAAAAGAGGGTGTTCTCATCAGCTGACATCACAGTGATGTCACAAAATGGGTGGAGCATGGATGTGAGAGGGGGTGGGAATGGGTGGAGTTGTGGGTGATGTGAGGGGCGTGACCTTAGCCCGGTTTTAACCACAAAGAAAGCTGGCAACCCTAATCACATTAACAGGTGTCATGCATCATGTTTCTAAAGTTTCCTAAAATTAACTGTGGTGCGTGCATGTGTTATGTACTTGCGATTGTTTGTCTCCTTCCTTTTTCACCTTAACCCATTGACCAACATTTGTTTTGTTGGCCAAGTCCACACAGGAAGCAGCCAGAATAAATCCACCTGTGTGAAGCTGGGCAAGTATACCACTACAGTCTGCCTTCTGTCAATAGGACTGGATGCCAGGCTGTCCAGAAAGTTTCTCACACATTAACTCCACAAGTGCCGTGCCGTGAGTGAATTGCAAAAAGTTTTTGACGTTTTGTATACATTTTGAATGTTTTGCATAAAAACTGAGCTATAGTTTTTAAACCCGGTTTGGAGAATCAGCAAGAGGTATGTCCCACACTTTGTTTGCAACCTGGTTGCGATAATTCGCAAGTACCCAATATTCCTTATATCCAAGGTATGTCCCACTGCAAAAAAAAAAAAGAAAAAGAAAAACAGCAATGTTCGATAGTTGTTTTTCTCCCATGTTTTCTTTTTTTTCATTCTTTTTTCTTTCTTTTTTTTTTTTTTTTTTGGTAAATTCTCTGCTTCAATAACCAAAAAATTAATTGGCATACATACCATACTAAAAACACAAAAAGACACCATTGAGTGACCACAGCACATTGCTTTATTTAACAAAATGGTTAGTGCTTCCACCCCCCAATGTAATCAAACTTCATCAGAACAATGATAAAATCATCATACTTTTTAAAATAACCGCTCTAAAAATCCATGTGACTTTCTTCATCAAATTAGTATCACATCACTTTGTACAACCCAGGAAGTTCAATTAAATAATTAAAACTGTGAATAAAATGCCAGCTACTTCTTCTTCTTTGGCTTTTTCCCTGTTAGGGGTCACCACAGCGGATCACCTGTCCGCTCATGATTGGTAGTGGAATTTTACAGCGTCGAGTTGCCAGCCCGGCGCCCAACCTTCCACAGAAGGCACACACATGCACGCACTCATGCCTATGGCCAATTTAGAGTGTCCAATCCACCATGTCTTTGGGATGTGAGAGGAAATTGGAGCACCCAGAGGAAACCCACGTGACCACAGGGAGGACATGCATTCTCTGCCAACTACTATATTAACCAATATCAATGTTTCAATAGGGAGCTCTTGTTACACCGTTGTATTAGCTGGCAGCAATGAATTGTGGGTTATGCACAATTTTGTTTCTACTAGCCTTTTTTTTCACATGTGCTTGAGCTGGAACACATGGTTACAAAAGGGAACCAATATTCAATTTTAGGGATAAACACATTTTTAGCTATGGCATCACAAGCTGTAGGGGTGAGGAGGTGTGTGATTTTACAGCACAGTTTTAGTTGGTGGAGTATTTTGCTAATAATATTGTCAGTTTGCTTAGCCAATGAAGAGTAGGGTCTAAAGTCATCCTAGTTACTTCTGTTTTGCTACTAGTGGCAGTGAGTTGCCATCTGTATTAGTAATAATTAGTTTTGGGAATTCAGCACCAAATATCATAATGTTAGACTTCGGGGGGGGGGGGGGGTTGATTAGAAGCATATTTTTATTTTTTATTTGTTTTATATATTTCTCCACCCTCTTCATTAGCTCCGATATTTAAAAGAGCTTGTATTGTGATGCTGAAAAGTTAATCTTGCTTTGGGATTTTGACTGGGTTAGCATGGGGGGGTGGGTTCTAGAAGATAATAAAACAGTATGTTTTTACTAATGAATCTGACACAACTGGTCATTGTCTGCACCATCCAGACTGAGCTCTAGTATTGGTGTTAATAGCTGATGCTAGCATTTCCCATTAGTTCTTGTACTTTGGGTCTTACTGAACTCCCTCATTAACTACTGCCTAGTAATGACTTGTTGGTCAATTAAACATGGAAAACGTCCCCATGAAGTAGTTCAGATTAAGATAATACATGAAAACATAAAACTACATTACTAGTACAGCTGGAAGCCATTGCCTGGAACCATATCTACAACCAGAGTAACTATATGGAGGCCCTTACATTTGTCCTACACTTGCTCTGACTGGTCAGTGTCTTTTTCTTTGAAGACAAGCTTCTGTGTGTCAAATAGATCAGTGCATCACTGCGCCCTTTAGAGGGTGAATTTCTCCTTTTCTCCACTGTAGTGTGATTGCGGAGTTGGCATACATACATTCAAGGGAAATGGGGGAGAGTGATCTCTGGAAAAAAAGACTTACCATAACAGCTTGCAACTTAAATAACTTGTTTGCAGAGGTCAGATCAATCAAGTAAAACTGTCTTCCATGTTAAGAACCTCTGGTTAGCCAGATTAATTTTTTCAAATGGAGCAAGTGCTAGCTTCTCTAACACTTAATTAAGATCCCAAGGAGAGTCTCTGCTTTTCTTGGAGGCCTGTTATGAAAAATAACCTATTCAACAACATTTTGACATGAGACTGCATTGAAAGAAGAAGAAGATCCATGGCAAATATGCTGAAAAGGCTGATAAATGAACCTTGATAGAGCAATAAGAAAGGTCATAGGATAATAACTCATACAAATATTATAGAACCAGAGAAATTACAGTTGTATAAATTCTTACCATAACAGCAGATGTCCTATTCATTACAATAGGGATCCCCTGCCAAAGGGGGCCTGACGTCCATCTAGTATACCAAAGCATTTAGGTTGCTTTAAGGTAAACTATATGTCACACATACGCTCCTTGCATAGCATAGGACATAAAGGTGACGTTCGGACCTAGCATCCTTAGAAATTATTTGCCGCCAATCTGAACACCATCTTTTGATCGTCGGTCTGAACGCCCATTCCGTTGCTGGTTTACCAAGCCATTTCAGAAAAGTGCTCCATTGAGGTTTTTGTATCTTATCTTTTCCTTTTATCTTTGTTGCTTGTCGGGTTTCATGTCATTCAAGAATCGTAAATGCCAGTGTCAGAGACAGATTCCCCATAAAGACTATCATGAGAAGCGTTTGCTTTGTCTCAGAGCTTCCCACGACCATACCCCCTGTTCAGTTTGTCAGGCCTTTGTTCCTAACACCGTCAATAGTGTATCTTCTTTGGCCTTGTATTTGGAGAATCAATATCTTAAGCTTTGGCTACAGACACAATGGAAGGAACTTCCCACTCCGTGGGTCAGCCGTCCATGAAGAAGGAGGCCAAGAACTCTAGGCCGGATTCTTCTGCTGTTCAGCCTCTGCCAAATGTCTCTCCCAAGTTGAGTGAAAGCCCAGAGGATCGTCTGACTCCACCACTGGATTCACCTGCTGCGACTGTTTTAGAGGTTGGCATGGATCCAACCTTAAGCACATCCTTGGAGGTCTTGCAGACGTCTGCTAGGACATTCAGGGGAATCGCGGCTGATTATTTCCGAGGGGCCTAGGGGTGTTCCTCAAATTTTGGTCAGAGAAGAAGTCTCAACTACTATAACTGAATGCCGCCTCAGGTCTGAGCCTTCTAAGTTCTGTAAGGCAGACGTTCCCTTGAAGAAAAAAACAGACCACCAAGCACATTTCTCCAGCTCCTAAGGATCTGCAGAGTGAATGGCAGAATTTCACTCAGGGGTTGTTTAATGCTTTGATGGCTTTGGAACCTCAAAAGGGAGTTTCTACCCCCGCTCCCTCTTGATCATCTGCTCCCCTTAAAGATCCAGGGAACAGGATTCCTCTGAGGAAGAGGTGGATTCAGATGAGGAATCCCTTGCTTACTCATCTCAGATTCCCACTCCTTTAGAATATGGGTCTGAGGAAAAGGAATATACTAATCATGACACTCCTTTCAAGGAAATTTCTTTTGGGGACACAATCTTGAGAATGATGGGTTTTTTTAATGAGTTTGAGCCCAGGTTTCTGAGGTACAGAAGAGGTATTATGAGCTCCTGAAAATGGATTCTCCTACACGTTCTGCTGCTCCTCCAGTTTTGCTGCTTTGTTGGATACCTTTTTTACATCCTCTAAAGCTCCTGATTCCCATACCCCCTGCCCCCAAGAAACTTGATAGGTTTAATAGGGCGGCTGAGGACTGCAAATTTCTTCATAGTTGTCCTTTGGCTGACCTTTCTGTGGTGTCTGTGGCTTCTGACAAGTCATCTCAGTTGCTGTCTTCTACTAAATTACTTCCTTCTGATAAAAACTATGGAAGGGCTAGATAAAAAGGTTTATACCTCTGCTACCTTTGCTTTTGGGGCTGTCATTTGTCATACACATATGTCCAGGTACATTTTGGCCCTTCTTTTCTAGGCCTTTCAGGTAATTTCTGATCTTCCTTACTCTGAAAGGAAGACTCCTGCTTTTTCCCTGTTAGGGACTTCTTCCCAGGTGGCTCGCCGTTTTATTAAGTGTAGTTATGATGCAGCAGATACTTCTAGGGCTGCCTGATGACATCAAGGCTGAGCCAGATAATAAGCCAGCCTTTGTTCACAGGCAGTCTCGCCCTCCCCCCGGTATGAAAGGTGGGAAGTGGGCTCCTCCTGCTAAAGCTACCCAGACTTATGTGACCAAGAAGTTTCCTTTTCCTGACAAACCAGGTGCTGTCTGACTATCCTGTTCTTCTCAGCCATGTTTCTTTTTCTCTACATCTGTCCCTTTCCCTTCCTGTTTGATTAAAGATTACTCCAGACTCATGGGTTCTGTCCATTATCCACCAAGGATACTTCATGGTCTGGAGATCTCTTCCCCTTTTTATGGGAATTCCTCAACCCCCTCAGGAGCAGTTGCCCTTCTTCCCAGGGGTACTTCAGGATTTCGTGACTCAGGGAACTAATCAAGAAGTTCCAGTGTCTCAAAGGGGGAGAGGGGTTTACTCCAGAATGTTTTTTAGTGTCCAGGAAAGAGGGCACATGGAGAGCTATTCCATCTCTTCACTGCTGCAGTACTCACTCCCTCCCTCTGCCCGCTGGTCCATTTTTCTTCTGGATGTACTGATTACCTCTATACAACTTGGACTGGTGTTCCTACTGGGTCTCTCAGTTCTGAGGAAGGTAAGCTGGATGTCACCTTTATGCCCTACACTACACGAGGAGCATATGTGTGATGTACAGCATACCTTAAAGCAACCTAAAGGCTTTGGTATACTGGCCTGACATTGGTCTGCCGCTGGCAGGGAATCCTATTGTACTGAATACTGCAACATTGAAGAGAAGGACATCTACCGTTATGGTGAGATTTTACACAACTATACTTTCTCTGGTTCTACAACATTTATATGAGTTACTATCCTATGACCTTTCTTATTGCTCTATCAAGGTTCATTTATCAGCCTTTTCAGCATGTCTGCCATGGATCTTCTGCTTTCAATGCAGTCTCATGTCAAACTGCTCTTGAAAGGGTTTTTGTTTCATAAAAGGCCTCCAAGAAAAGCAGAGGCCCTCCTTGGGATCTTATTTGTTAGAGAAGCTACTACTTGTTTCATTTGAAAAACGCTAATCTGGCTAACTGGAGGTTCTTAACATGGAAAACAGTTTCACCGATTGCTCTGACATCTGCAAAAAGGGTATTTAAGTTGCAAGCTCTTATGGTGAAATGGAGAGACATCAACTAGCCCTGAATGGCTGCTGGTTAGGTTGTTGGCACTAACTAGTAAACCCTTTCCATTTACTAATATATGATTTTTTTAGTAGCAGGTTTTCTTGCCTACATTAGTATCTGCTGCATGTCCTCAGTAAATAGATGCCTAAAAGGAATGAAGATACCAACATCGAAGCAGCCAAATGAAGTTGATTGATGCTGGGGAGTACCAAATATCCCTGTTCTTGTGTGAGTAGCTCCAGTCTGTGAGGAAGCTTGTGGTAATTGCCCCTGGCCATCTTCAGATGAAGGAAGAACCATGGTTGCCTAGGCCAGAAAGGAGTCAACACAATGATCTTGGGAGATTCGTTCTGAATCTTCAGGAGCATCCTGCATATTAGTGGTAAGGGTGGAAAAGCATAGAGGAACATTCCTGTCCAGGGAAAAGAAAAGGCATCTGTCTTCCAGGACTTCTTGCACGGAGTCCTGGAACAGAATTTTGCCAGTTGATTGTTCAGAGATGAAGCAAAAAGGTCTATTTGAGGAACTTACCACAGATGGATCAAATTTTGGAAGACCCCCTGATCTAGTTTCCATTTGGGAGGGTCTGCTCTGGTCTTACTTAGCTTGTCTGCCAAACAATTTTTCTCTGACAGAATGTAGGATGTCTGTAAAATGAAATTCTGCTGTAAAACTATATTATTTATTTTATTTTACATTTGTTGACCGGGATAGTCTGACTGGATGCATGTCCATTTTCAGCGGAGGCCCGGGGAGAAAAGCTCCAAGGGTAAGCAGATGCAGCATTACATAATACCAGCATTACATATTACAAACAGACTATTTACAGAGATTACATAACTAAGCAAGTTAAACAAGTTCCACAGGTTACAGTTAATCCTGAGCACAAGTCAGGATTAAATTAAATTACATAGTAAACTGGTTAACAGATTTTTACACATTCTAGAGAGAGTTAGCCAGGCTTGATACATTGACATAGCCAGTTAAGTGACAAATGTTGTTTGAGTCTAGTTTTAAATTGACCTAAGGTGGAAAGTAAGGTAATATCAGCTGGAAGAGAGTTCCAGGATCTACTTACAGAGTTTGCAAAGAGAGAATCACCGGCTGTGTTATTAATTTTGCTAGTTTGAATTAGTAGTTTGTTAGAGGATCGAAGCGGTCTAGGATTGTTATAGGGGGTGATAATATTTTTAAGTGCAGGAGTATTGTCCGGATTACAGAGGATTTTATAGGCCATAATCAGTTGGTTATACTGGATTAGGCTGGGTAGTTCAAGCCACCCAAGCTGATTTAGATTGATGCAATGATGTATCCTAAAAGGCAGCACAGTGGCAAACCTGGCAATGTGGTTGTAGCAAATTGAGAGTTTGTTAAGTACAGTCTTGTTTAAATTTGAGAGTAGAGGGGATGCATACTGAAGGGTTGAAAGAAGGTGAGAGCGAGCTACGGCAATTTTAGCTGGAGGGGTTAGGAAGGCTTTTATTCTGTAAAGTGACCCTAGTTTTTTATTGATGGTTTTGATAGTTTGGTTAACATGTAGGTCAAATTTTAGATTATTGTCTATGATGACACCTAATAGTTTTGTAGAGGGGTCAGGGGAGATTATTGTGCTATCATTTGATTTTATGGTAAAGGTGGAAGCGGTAGACTTACATGTAGGTGAAAATAACAGCATTTTAGTTTTTTGGGGATTTAGGATCAGACGATGTTCAGAAAGCCAGTTTTCTATTGTATTAAAGGTGGTCTGGGTAGCTGACCATAACTCTACTGGAGATGTGGCTGAGCAAATCAGAGTAGAGTCATCAGCATATTGGATACAGCTGACTTTTGGGATGACAGTATAAAGGTCGTTAATGAAGATGGAGAACAGCAAGGGCCCTAGTATAGAGCCTTGTGGTACTCAAAGGGTGTTAGGTAGAAGGTTAGAGAGTTTGTTATGCCAGAGGACAGCCTGCTGTCGACCATTCAGGTAGGACTGAAACCACTGAAGGGCTCTAGTATCTAGACAGAATGTTTGCAGGGTGTGGATTAAAAGTTGGTGATCAACCATATCGAATGCCTTGGAAAGATTCAAGAAGAGGGCTGAGGATATATAATTATTGTTGCGATTATGGTTTATGGTTTTGGTAAAGGCTAAGAGGGCTGAAGTAGTGCTGTGATGAGGACGGAAGCCATGCTGAGTGTCTGCCATAAGGTGATTCTGGATTAGGTGGTGCATGAGTTGTCTATGAATACATTTTTCCATAATCTTTGCAAGTGGAGAGAGTATAGCTATTGGCCTATAATTGGAGAATTCAGTAGAGCTGCCTCCTTTGTGAAGTGGGATTACATAGGATATTTTCCAGATGGTGGGAATTTTAGCTTCTACTATGGTTCGACTGATTAGTACTGAGACAGGGTAAGCAATAGCATCAGGTAATTTTTGTAGGTACTCAGCAGGGAGTTGATCAGCAGAAAATGTAGTGGGTTTTAGTTTTTTGATATTTTATGACAAACTCCAGCAATGGGACAGGAAAAGCTAAATGGAGTTGATGCTGGGAGCAAAGAGATTTCAGATATCACTGTACATTTCTCATATGGAGTCTTGCCAGGGGTATTATGAGAATTGTAGATGCCATGAGAACCCAAATCCTGAGATATTCCCTTGCAGTGACCTACATTTGAGTGGAAAACCTTAGAAACAGATGTAGATAAAGTTCTATTTTTTCCTGTGGAAGAAAGGCTGTTTACACTGAGGTGTCCAGGAACATAATCTTGTGTCAAGGAGTCTAGAAAGACCTTTGAATGTTTTATTGGGATCCCAGCATGTGTAAGAGATCTTTCTTTGCAGGAATGAGATTCCTGACACTAGACTCTGCGAAGACAAGCAAGTTGTCTAAATATGGAAAATGTAGATATCCTGTGGCCTGCAATGAGCTACAAGTGAAACTAGACTCTCTGTGAACCCTCTTGATGCAGTGGATAGTCCAAAGGGTAAGGCACAGAACTGATAATGTGATCCAGACACAAAAAAACTTAAGACATTTCTGAAGTCTGGATGAATAGGATGTGATGATAAACACCTTTTAAGTCTACTGTTGCCAGGAAACGTGAAAGAAAAGGAACAGGTAACAGGTTGTGAAGTGACATCATTCTGAATTTGGGCACTATCACAAACAGGTGTAGGAAATATATATCCAGAACTGGTCTCCACGGATTTTCTTTCTATGGCACTAGGAACATCCTTGAATAAAAACCCACCAGGGAAGGATGAATGGGTCATTCACTCTTTGGGACAACATGGAATGAAGAACCTGTGGAAACAAAAGAATCTAATCTGGAGGATGAGTAATGGCCCCTGGAAGGGAAGAACTTCCTCCCTCTGCCATATGAATCCTTGATGAATGATTTTTGGAAGCCATTTGTCTGAAACTATGTGTTGTCAAGGAGTAAAATAGTGGTTCAGACTTTCTGGAGGAAAAAAAGTGGTCAGGGTGGCACTGGGAGGGGTTCACAAGGTCTCTTTAATTGTCATTCAGACTTTTTGAACTGTCTTTGGTTTGGGAAGGTTTGAGATTTCTTTTTGGAACCTCCTTACTGTGTCTTCTTAAATGTCTGTTTATCTATATTTTGTTGAGACTGAGATAGAAAATCCCTCAGAAAATTTGGAAAAGGAGGGCTGAAAAAAATTAGAAATTCCCTTGATTTCCTTGCCCCTTTCATCACATTTTATGATCACCTCTGCAGTAGAAGGGCCAAATATTAAATCTCTGTCCAAATGAGAACTTAGAAATCATTTTAACATCACCTGGGAGCATACCTCTCAATCTCAGCGCAAGAAATATGGACAAACATAATGGGGGACAAAGGCCCAAAAATAGGGACACATTTTAAGTATGACTCTCATAAACAGAGAAAGTTGCTTAACTAATCAGTTTTGTTCTGTCATACATTTTCTGAAAATATATGAAGTCTAAAATTCAAATGTCTTGTCATTATTTAGTGAATTTTAGTGACTTCATTGATCTCTGATTTGTAGCCACAATTTTTTATGAGGAACCAGCCAAAAATTGGAGGCAAAAATCTGGACATTCTGCAAAAATCTGGATAGCTGAGAGGTATGTCTGGGAGGTTATGAGAATGCAACCATGCAAACCTCCTCAAAACAGTATCAGCCCTGGAAGAGGTATTAACAGAGTCATATACACACAGTAAACCATGAGTGGTGAACTGTGCAACAGAACAGAGTAAGTTATTTAAAGCAGATTTTCCTCACAAGAAGAAACTGTAGATAAAACATTCTTCATACTTTCACAATTTATCAGAACAAACTTTAACATATGAGACTGAATTCAAAGTTGCAGAAATATACACTTTTTTCCCTAAACTATCAATAACTTCCCATGCTTATGAAAAAGACTAGGATTGGAATTATCCAAATGCTTAGCAGCAGTCAGAAAAAAATGTATCCGTCCCTGCATCTTCCTGTACAGATTCAGAATCTTGAATCTCTTCAGGAAAAGAGGAATCCACCTTTTTTACCAGAAACTACTTTACAAGAAGAATCAATAGCCTGAATTAAACCCTGAGCCAGACCCAGTAAACTACACCTATCCAAAGACAACTGAGGAGGAGTAGACACATGCTGTTTCTTTTTGACAGGAAAAATAGGGCCAACCATGTTACTAATGGCAACAGCAGCTTCCCTAGGGATGGGCACAACATTCTGACATGACAGGGAAACTTCCCCTGTTCTCTCTCTCATTCTCCAGGACAGACAAGATTAGCTTGCTATTGCCCATTGTGGAGACCCCAACAGCTGCAGAGGATGTGGCTAACCCCCGGTCCATAGTGGCTGTGGGTGTTACACAAGAGGGATCTGGGTAAAAGATGAGTGGCCTAAGGTACAACAAATGACTACAGGAGAATCACCCACTTGTGGCAAATTGCTAGCCTGCTGTGTTGGCAAAGGCTCTTTGCTTAATTTTTTTCTTTTTTGTGGCTGGAAGGAGGAGTGTTTGTGGGACTGGTATTCTGTTCCATGGTCAAGCTGAAAATGATGCCTCTTTCCCAAGAAAGACAAGCTGCAATTGTTAGGAATCACTACCAGTCCACAAGGGTTACTTGTTTGACAGAAAAACACAGTAAAAAGCACTTTAAAACAGTATGCCATCCGACAGAGGTAAAATAAATACAATTCCTCCACAGAAAAAAATGTTTTCAGTTATTTTACACTACTTTTAAACTGAAAAAACAAGCACTCAGTTTAAAAGTATGTTACAGTCTTGAGACAGTCCATTAAACCACAGTACTCCAAGCTTTAAAATAATAAAACAGCAAAGGAGAGCACAAGCCAACCATTGATCCTCAAAAGCCTCACAGGAGCGCAATCTTTGATGGCAGTTAAAGCTCTGAAGGGCTTCACACCCAAACTGGTCTTTCAGTCAGCTCAGCTCAAGTTGCGTTACAATCTGAGTCCATGGAAGGTGCCCTGAAGCTTTGGAAGATGGTCAGCTGTTATATCCATTGCAGGATATATAACCCATATAAAGTTACTGCAGCAGTGATCGATATGATGAACATCAAAGGCAAACAAAATAATACGCCCGGATGTCCTCTGTAGATGTTGGGGTCCCCTCGGTGACCAAGTGAGAGCCAAATATAACAAACTACACTGTGATTATAACAGGATGGTTTGTATATCACTTTGAAGAACCTGACTTAGTAAAAGTAGTCTTCCTGACGCCACAACCCTTTTTAGTTGCTTGAAAATTACAACTAACAAAATTCATAATGGTAGATAATAGTTTTCCTTTGCATCTGTTTGAGTATGTATGTCTGTGTCCAGACATGTGAGAATGTGTCGTAATAGATACACAAGTACTCTAACTGCTGCCCTCTTCTAAGATAGTGTGACCTCAGCATACACTGTGTTAGATAAGAAATATGCAGAAGGATGGTGTTTTGGCTCTTTCACAACAGAAAACGTATTTTCCTTGAACTACCAAAATTTCTCTTCTGTAAAGATGATGGCTTTCAAATAATTACTTTCATCTACGTAAATGTCAGTCAATCTTGTTTCATTCAAGCGACCAAAACCACATTTTAATATGAAAAATAATGGCACTGTAGAATTCTCCTATTTCAACTTCTGCACCCCTCTCCCCCTTCATTTCTGATTACTCATCACCAAGTTAGTTTATTGATCTCTCAGTTTGATAATCATTCTGTTACAAATCCTCTGTCAAACAGTAATCAAGTAAATAATTAAACTGCTCTCAGTTTAATGATTTCATAGACACTCACACTGCTGCTAAACAGCACGAAGGTAGTGTAGTTAACTGCAGAAGATGTGCAAAATATGTCAGCAGTTACTTTGTTGTGCCAATCTTTCAATGCAAGGAGGCAGGCATAGCTGGCCTTAGGCATAGGCCGCCTAGTCAGCCGCCTAGGGTGCCGCTCTAACAGGGGCGCTTTTCCAGTATTTATTTGCTGTAAGTAGACCAGGATGGGGGCATCAAGTGGTGTGGTGGGGGGAAGCCATGTAACCCTTTTGCCTAGGGCACCAGTTGACCTAAGGCCGCTCCTGGAGGCAGGCCAGAATTAAAGATGCGGTGCTCTGTTTCAGTCAAAACAGCAGCTTACAGAAGTTATGACTTAATTTTCATTGTCTAAGCTGTCAGTGCTGTTTCTTGAAGCTATTATTCACCGTGCTAGATCTAATTCTGAGTACTTGTTGAAAGCGACTTGAGAAGCTGTGTGCTTTGCCTGGCTCACTTCCAAAAATAGTAAGACCTTGTTACTATCCACACTTGAAGGAACTCAGAGTTCCTTGGCAAGCAGCCATCTAGAACACATAACCATTCTGTTGGTTTGAAAATAAGACTAACGTTAAGTAGTTGGCTGAAAAACATATTATGTCTCTGGAAAAAAATGTTTGTTCCTGAAATCACTTTAAAATATTCAAATACATATGCACATTATACATGGCACTGCAATGCAATAAAATACAAGTCAATCCAGTGTCCATACTTCCCTTACATAATGCTATCTGGTACGTGTGACTTCATTTTGAATCGTTTCTTTTTACTTAACATATGCATTTTTACAATGATAACATTGCAGTCACTGGTTCTGAAAAGAATGGCAGAAGTTGATTGTTCTACAATGGAAAGTGGTGTATTTACATTGTAGTAGGGAGAAAAAGGTAATTAAAACATTGGTAAGATAATGCCAAGGGCAAGTCATTTATTATTACTTGTAAGCTATATGCTAAACTTAAGAGAGCGTTTGGCAAGCAAATCACTGTTTGTCATGGAGACTGGATGGCATCTATATTTGTGGGGTAGAACGAGTGGTTTATTAAGCCCGCTGCTTGTGAATAGGCAGAATTTCAGTGAATGTTTCAGAAAAGATCATCAAAGACCACAGAGTATCCTCATTTCAGGTCAAGTTAAAGAAATGTTACTATTTCAGTATGTCAGTCGAGTCAATCACTAGCGACAGCCAGGGTAAATCCCTGTGTTCAAGTAAAATATAAAATAGTATTTAAAAATGGGGTTAAAGTAAATGAAGAATAAATTATAACAGGCTAGGTAAGTTAGTGTTTTCAAAGTTTTGGTTCAGTTTGCAAGTGGTTTTAGTGTGTAGAGTACAGTGAATAGGATAAAATAAAGTTGGAACGGTGTTCAGTTCATCTTAAGTTGCTGTTAATGTGGAGTACAGGATATGGGGAACTATTTTCTTTACTGAATGTGTCTTTAATTTTGATGTAGTTGAGCAGACTTAGTTCATGACCCATTTTGATTATTACAGGAAAAAAAGCAGTTGACTGTTAGAAAGCTGGTGCTTGACTGTTATTGAAGGAATTTGAAAAAATAATTCTGCTTCCTTACTTGTTTAAGTCACAGTTGGGTTGTTTCCTCTGTTAAGCCAGTTTCTAGTAACAGCACTAAGATGTTAAAGATGTCCTGTCAGCCATGCTGTTCATTGCATTCATTCGTCTTGTGAGTTTGACAGGGCTGTTGGTGGCTTCCAATGAAGCTGGGCACTTGGTGGTGGTGGTGGTGGTGGTGGGGGGGGGGGCACATTTCCGTAGGTGGTTGGCTTCTTTTGCTGTTTGTATGTGTGCGTATGCATATATATGGATATATGAGTCTACTACCAGAGATCGAAATTACACTATTTCGAAATCCGGTAGCAGATGTCCACTAACACGAAAGTGCACTTCATCGAAAGTGCACTTTCACAAACACCACTAGAACAAACAGGCAATGTCCTCCACTGTGGTGCGGTAGTCACGGACTTTAGGGTTAGGGCTTGGGTTAAGGATAGTGGATAGCCCTACTAGGTATCCACTATCCTTAACTCAAGCCCTAGCCCTAAGGTCTGTGACTACCGCACCACAGTGGAGGACATAGGTCTGGGACTACTGCACCTTGGAGGACATACAATTTCCTCCACTGTGGTGCAGTAGTCATGGACCTTAGGGTTAGGGCTTGGGTTAAGGATAGTGGATAGCCCTACTAGCTATCCACTATCCTTAACCCAAGCCCTAACCCTAAGGTCCGTAACCATTCGCTCAAGCGGTGTTCGTGAAAGTGCACTTTTGGTGAAGTGCACTTTCGCGTAACTGTGGGTCTACTGTTTACTTTCGAAAACGTGAGTTTTTGATTATATACAGTAGACCCGTACATATATATATATATATATATATATATATATATATATATATGTATGTATAAAATCTGTTCCTTATCGTTAAGCTGTGAAATATGCTAACCTCAGGCTGTGGAAAAAAGGGAAGACAGCATGAGGCATGCTGGTGAGGGGGGGGGGCTGTTATGGGTCATCCTAATCCCTGTATCCCCCCTCTATTTTTTCCAAAGATCAGATAGTTGTTGTTTTACTTTAAAGGTAGAGTATACAGTCAGGCTATGTCAGGAATCATTTTGGAGCTGAGGAGGCACTAAGTATGATCCCAGTTGTTGGGAGGAGCTGGCCGGAACAGGCAGGGGGGTATGCCAAAATATGTTATTGTTGGTATTAAAGTGTTGCAATTAAAGATTGATTTTTGTACAACAAATTAATTACAAACAAGTGATTGATGCATTACTACTCCAATAAACAGTCACAATGGCAGCTGCAGTGTGCATGTTTTTCTTTTGGGCACTGGGAAGTCTTCCAGTGACAAACATTTTTATGTACATAGTTTTGAATTTAGTGCCAAGAAAATAGTCTGAGACAGCATAAGTGTAAGGGTAACTCTACAGCAGAGCAAAAAAAGACACAGAAATGAATGCACTATAAAGTATGGAACTTAGATAACAACATTCTCCAGCACCAGTCCCTAATAGCACACTCTTGATGTGGTTATTCTGAAAATAATACAAACGTACTTAATTCATGAAGTTAATAAATAGGAACTGACAGACCTGGCTGCTCAATATTCTTGTGGATAAAGGAACATATAAAAGTTTAGAAACGGGAGAGAGATGACAGAAAATGGTAATATTGTACTGATAAGGGTTTTAAATAAAAAAATGATAAAGTTAAAACTAGCTCATTCCGGACTGGACAGCCAAATGCATGTCAGAGTGATACAACAGGTAGGCTCTGGAACCTGTTACAGGTATCAAGGTGTATCAAATCATAGAATAATATCTCTGCTACTCTGTCGGAAAAAGGGATATACTCTAGTTATCAGATTAAAGCTGAGCTATATAAATTATTTTATGGTATTTGTACATCTTTCTCGTGATTACCTGTAGTAGGTGCTATGCTTCATTACATGTTACTTTTTCTTCAGAATTTAAATCGGTTTCGATACAAAGGTGCCACAATCCACAGACAATAACGGACAGAAATTTGGGGTCTGACACCTCTGATGAAACATTTGTGCATTAAAGTTTGTTTTTTATCTGCATTAAAGTTTTGTACTGCCTACAGACTTGCTGTTTTCCCTTCTCATTCTTTGAAATACAAATACATGGTCCATATTATATGTGGTAAACTTTTCTTCAAAGTAACTCATTTGTGAGTTACCTCTTTTTCTTGATCCGAGTTACACTTTTAAAAGATCTTCCCAAAAAGGCATCAACGCAGCATCTGTTATGGAAGTACATCTCACCAGGACCTATATGGTATGAGGACGATCCCAACAAAGTATAAAGAATGTGTGTGTGTGTGTGTGTGTGTGTGTGTGTGTGTGTGTGTGTGTGTGTGTGTGTGTGTGTGTGTGTGTGTGTGTGTGTGTGTGTGTGTGTGTGTGTGTGTGTGTGTGTGTGTGTGTGTGTGTGTGTGTGTGTGTGTGTGAGCGTGTGTGTTGTTTTAGCCTCTGCAGACTGCAATGTGAGACCCTTTGGTAACAAGTAATACTGCCTAATCCTGTATCAGTCTAAATTACTTCACTTGGATCTGCAAACTCTTTCCATGAAACTTTGAGTTACAAGTGCACTGTCCTTTAGAGTTATGGTAAGCACTAAGAGGTGAGTGTGGTTGGTACATTATAACAATGATAAAGATGTCATCACCTTACAAACATACCACAGTTTTGTTCGGAATGTTATTCAGGGGCCCTTAGAAAGCCCAAACTCTCCCTATATGAACTGACAGCAGAATCACAGGGAAATGGTTTCTGTACGGACTCATTTCACTCATACTGTTGTAGCCTCACTCCTCAAGTGCTAAAATGTTATAGTCCTCGACCCTCGTGTTCTTGTAATTTAAAGACCATGTCTAAAGGAGTAAAACAAATTTTTATTTTCACACAAAAAAAGTGTTCACATGCACCTTTATTTATGCAAACACTTCTCTGAGTGAAAAGAAAAGTTTTGCAGCTGTTAAAAAATGCATAGTTTGTAAAGATTTCTTCTGAAATTGGAATATTAAGCTAACAGAACATACGTACCTACGCTAATGCAGCATAATTAGAGACAGAACCCAGAGTGACATAAACGCCTCCTGACCACCCATTCATATTAATGCCATAAACACGGCTCTGTTAGTTTAGTCTTTTGCGTTCGGAAATCTTTAAAGCTATGTATTTTTTAAAAGGCTGCAAACGAAAAAAAGTTTGCATGTATAAATATGAACGAGAACACTTTTTTCTGTGAAAAGAAAAGTTCATTTTGTGCCTTTTAACCTGTGCTAAAATGCTGCAGCACACAGCTCTCAAGTTCCTACAAATGAAATCCACTGTTTAAAAAGCTGTACTCTGCACTGCTCAAGTTTTTGTAAATGATACTGAGTCAAAACACATTTTTCTGTTTTTCGCCCTCCCATGACTCAAATGGCCTATTCATTCCTCATGGGGAAGAGCCAGTCACGGGAGATATTCATCCAGTTATCCTTCAAGGTTTTACTTCCCCATTCCCTTTGGAAGGAAGTTGCACACCTTTGCAATGCTGGCCTTTTATTTATTTATTTTTTGTCTCTCCCACAGATGACCGTAAGCCACTCCTACTGTTTCTTCCTCAATTACTGGGGCTATCAATCCACCATTTATGTTTTGAGCCAGTTAGGAGAACAAGGCCTTTAGGGGCAATGTTATACTACTGTCAAGGGACAATACATTTCCCTTTGAGGCCTTCCTGTCACTTCCCCCTTCAGACACATCTACTGTCAAGGGATAATACATTTCCCTTTGAGGCCTTCCTATCCCTTCCCCTTCAGGCACATGTACATATACTGTCTAAGGTGTTGGCGTGTAATCAACTATCAGCATATCATCTGTGCATCAGTGTGTTACTCAGCCAAAGCCCTTACACCCCTTCTTGACAACACACCCTGCATCTCCACAGTCACCATCAGGGATCAACCTCAAATGTGTGCTAGAGTATATGCCCCTCACTAGTCGCACCTCCAGGAGATGAAAGGTGATATAAGCCCCTGAATTCCATTCCCCTCATCTGGCTCTTCCATAACCCAAGCTACTAACTGAACTTGTGGTCAGGGCTCCAGCCTTCTGCATGAGAGAGCTGGACTAATGCTGGCTCTTTGATGTGTATGCTCCCTCATTCATGCACCAATCAAGGACTATGGGCCTGGTTCCTGTATAGGACCTCTGACTTCCATCAAGCAGGGGCCTTTTAGTGGGCTGTGTCATACCACATCACTTCTATCCTCCACAATGGGCAAACAGGTGTTGGCTGCTTCACTACCACTCCCCCAGCCAGCTCTGCTACTAACATGATCATGGGCCACTGTTAGGGCTTCATCTCTTTAAACCATTGATCCAGCAGTACCAATGCTATAAAAATAAATAGCTTAAAACATGGAAATATTTGACTAGTTCTTTGCAGCATGCTGTTAATGTAGTGTTTTCATCAACTAACAAATGTTCCCTAATCATGCTATGAATTTTATGTATAGATTTGGTAACACTAAATGCAGGACGTGCAGAACACAACAGTTCACCACCACCTGTATAATACAGTCCACATAATGTTTACTTGGCTATTTGTCCCCAGTTACCATAAACACCGTTCAAACCTCTCAGTGGACATACTATTTTCTGCTTTACTTCTACAATGATTACAGATATTTGGATTTCATTTAAAACTTTTATTTCAAATGTATAGCACAAACACTGATAGAAATTTGCTAAACAAAACAATACAGTCTCATAATGAATACAGACAGCATTAACAGTAACATTCTCTGCCCTTGAAACTCACATTTATTGAAATAGTGTTGAAACCCACATTCAAAGAAAATGCATCTGGCTAGTACGGATGAAGTTTACCTTTAGGCTGTTTTCAAATCATAGGCCCCATTTTTGGACCATGCATGCATGCATGTATTCCTTGAATCATCTTCCTGATTGTATTAAATTATATTCCTTGTATAATACACCACTTGTTAGAGTGTGTTTTAAATTTGAAGTTTTTAACATTCTTCTAGTAAGCAATGAAACAAAACTTATGAACCAATAATGACAAAACTGCTGAGATCAGAACATTTCAAAGGCCACTCAAACTTCTGTCCTTACAATCCATTACTATCAGTCTATACGCACAAACTCTGCAGAAGTAAACGTTATCTGAGTAACTGCACATTAAAGAGATCTGTAACCACATTAAATAGGTTGCTACTGGCAAACAACTTTACATTTCCATGCTTCATCTACAAATTCAGTGCCTGCTGCCCTTGAAGAATAAACTGCTTATGTTACATTAAAAACATTGGTAAGCTGGTAACATTGAAATAGGAAACAGTTGGCAAACTGACAACAGGTTCATAGTTACTAGGCATCTCATCCAAAGGAGGACATACTCAGGACTGCAGCACCCACACCTGCCCTTTAAAGTACAACACAGTGTCAATAATCCATCTACATGCAGTGGGAGTAGAACTCACAGCTTTCTGGATCAAAAGCAAATATGCTACCAGTTGTGCTACTAACAATGCTTTTAAATTCTATAGCACAATACTGTTGACCATTTGCTAAACAAAACAGTTGCACATTGTAAACAGACTTAGCATGAGCACCAGTATATTTCTCTTCTCTTGAAGCTCACAATTCCTTGAAAATGCACTGGAAATCGTTTTAAGCAGCCTGGTAGTTGGTGTAGAGGATTCAGGCTTTTGTCCCCTGTAACTGAGGTACAGAGTTTGAGCCTGAGCAACCTAGAATCCCTAACTAGGGCATCACACACACACACACACACACACACACACACACACACACACACACACACACACACACACACACACACACACACAAATACCTTCCAACCATGCTGCTTAATTTCATGGATGGAGGAGGCCCAGGCAGCAAACATGTTGCTGACATCAGAAGAAGCAAGCAACAAGTGTGTGTAGTGATGTAAGTAGGCAAAGGGCATTCTTAAAGAAGAATACCCTTTGAAAAACATGTATTTTTTTTTTTTTTTTTTTACTTAAAAAAAGTAAATGTGACAGCCCCAGGGCCAGTGGGCCCCTTCCCAGACAGAGGGCCCTAGGCAACTGCCTAGGTCGCCTAGTACTGGAGACAGCTCTGCTTACTGAAAACCTCTTATTACAGTACTACCATGTGATATTTCAGGCTTTTCAGCATAGGACAGTCATCGTACTATAAATTAAAGGAAGTGATAAGGTAACAAATTTATAACAATTAGACTTAACCTTCTGAAACGAATATATTTTTGATAGGTAATATGGATAATATTTGTGAGTTAGAAAATTTTGTAATATACAACTTTTTGTAGAAGCTATCAAGAACATGTCAGGTGCAGCTTAATGATGTTTTGAAGGTTATAAACCAAAAGGCAACACAAGGTATCCAATGCTAGCTGAAATCAATATAAACCAAAAAAAAAAAAAAAAACAGCCAACAAAACGATTTAATCATTTACCTCTTTCATTCACATTCATTTGGACTTCTTCAGAAACAATATATTACAACAGAGAATGGATGGCAGGCTGAAAGCAGGTTCAAAACAATTGCATGACCAATAATTCAATTTCATCAAAATATTTAAAATTTTAGAAAAAAACATATATAAAACAGTACAGTACGGTACCAAAAGTCCTTAGACCAAAAGCTGTAGCTACATCAGTTTTTAGAGATTGGACTGAACTGGACTGTACCGCAACTGTGAACTTTTGGTCAGTGTTTAAAAACATCACTGCCATCTAGGCTTGCCATTTTTTTTAAAGAAGCAGTTTGCATTCATTTATTTTTCACAGTTTTGACATCAGATGGTGAATCTGTTGGTTACTTGATTCTGCAGTATATATTAACTGAAATTCTGAAGTGGAAAATGCACAGCCATAGTAGTTAATGGAAAGAAGTAAACGCAATTAATTTTTAAAATTGTTTTAACGGATTACAAACGTGTCCACTTTGTTACATATATTGGACACTGTTGGACTTGCTATCTAATACAGCCTACAACTGGGAAAGGTAATATCAGGGAACTTCAAATGATACATACCAGTGCTATATGCCTATTTGACTAGCTAAGTCCCTTTCCACTTTACTAAAGAAAAGACTTTGCTAGGATCTCCCTGTGTTTTGACTGAGTGTGCTTCTCAGCTGATAAGTATATTTTTTGGCACTTTTTAACTGTTCAGAGTTGAATAAAACAATAACTGAATTCAGTTCAGAATACATTTTGAATAAATTGCATTTATTTAAACTGTATTTGCTTTAATACTGCCACACAATCAAGTGTGCTAGCTTGCACTGCACTTGAATTGTTTTTAGTCCTGTTTTAGCTGCTTTTCTGTATAAAAAAATTCTAAATTGTAAGCTTGTTTCCTGCCTTTCCTGTAACTAACTAGTCTAGTCCAGATACAGATTTGCTGTATTCAGGACTATTTGTAAGCTTCTGAGCCCCACAAGCTTTTCTGTGTTGGAGGAAAGCCTTCTAGTTTATCAGTGGGAGTGGTAAGCAGTGGGAGTGGTAAGCACTAGGTAGCCTATCTACCACAAGAGGAATGGTTTCTGGCCAGGAAATTGTAGAATATTGGTAGGCTGGGCAGTTTTCCATCACTTTCAACTTTCTCATTTAAAAGGCAGTGTTTGCGCTTTTCCCACCTTCCTGTAACTAGTCTAGTCCAGATACAGATTTGCAGTATCCAGGATCGTTTGTAAGCTTCTGAGCGGTGCCAAAGTCTGCTCTTCAATTTTTCCCTTAGATCTATAGTTCTCTCCTCTCCTGCACTTTTACTAGCTTATTAGTCTAGCAGTTTATCATACTTCTTGAAGCAATTATTGTAGCACACAAAAGTGCTATCAGCACTAAACGTTCTACAAGGAAACAGCTCCAGTACTTATAGTGATGCCCACCACTCAAGGCATGTCTAAAGATCAGTTCCCTGTGCTTTCTCCTATTAACCTGGTGAACTTGGGCATCCTGAGGCAATGTAGCAACTGCGTCATGTACACTGACAACCCTCTCCTCTTACCTCCCAACACTCAGACTTGCGAGAGATGCACTTATATTGCCAAATTGGAAACCAGGCATTCTCCAGCCAAGACCGGAATAGGTGGTCAAGAGGAGAAGGTCAACATTTGCACCACACCACATGGAACACATAGCCCTCCAGAACACACACCAGCACTGCCTTCACATAAAAACACAAACTGCACACCCACCTTCGTGGAGGCTCAATACAAATCTACCCAAACAACAGAGACCTCCAAGGCAGAAACGCACTCGAACACCACAACACAATACTAATCACAAGACACATAACTCTCCTAAACAGTGTGCCACTCAACCAAAGCCCCTAAGGCAAAACAGCATGCCCAACACACTAGTCATAGGTGACTCGATAGTGATGCACATTGATGTCCCACTCACTAGGTTGAATAAGGAGAAACTAACAGTCAGCTGCCTGTCAGGTGCCAGGATCCACCATATAATGCATACACTCAGGTCCCTCAACAACAGGTACAAATATGACTCTGTCATTGTACATGTGGGTGTGAATGACCTGAGACTTATCTCCCCGGACTACATGAAAAGAGACATGGAGGAACTCTTGGATTATGTAGCCCAGGCGGCTATGACCCTAGCCCTGAGCAGCATCCTACCATCACCCAGAATGATACCACAATACAAGGAGAACATGATTGATTTCAACAATTGGCTAAGTTTCTGGTGTCATTCTAAAGGGATCCAGTATCTGTCTGCCTGGGATGACATGACTGCAGACCTCGATGCTTTGCCAGAGATGGCCTGCATCTGTCACCCCTGGACTTCCGGATACTGGCCAAGGCTTTTGCCACCCCTATAGTGTCTTTTTTAGGCGGTGTTCCAAAGACCAAATTACCACTGTAACAGCTTCAAACAAATGCAGTCTGAGGGTCATGCTGCTCAATGCTAGAAGTCTAAATCTCAAAAAGCACTTGCTGTAAGCACTCCTTAAAATGGAGAACATTGACATTTGTGCCATAACAGAGACCTGGTTCAAGGCAGCGGAAAGTACCCCTGCACTACCAGGCTATAACTCATTCCACACCTTTCGGCCCCAGAACTTGGACTGAAGCTCCAAAGGCGGTGGTGTTTCCATATTCATAAAGGATGCGCACACCTCCAGACTGATAGCCCAACATAATGCATCTGAGATACTTTAGGTGCAGCTAATACTGGGTAAGACAGCAATTCAGGTCGTAGCCTGCTATAGATCCCCAACCATGTCCCAAGACTCTCACTCCACATTCCTAAGCACTCCGGAGAATATTAGGGTCTGACCTAACACTGTCATACTGGGTGACTTCAACTACCCCTCCGTTAACTTGGAAAACTCCTTATGTACCACTACACTTACCCAACGTTTCCTGGAATTCATTAATTCCAATGCCCTGGACCAGCTCATTCTTACCCCCACTAGAGAAAGCAACATCCTTGACCTGGTCATTACTAACATGGGCGACAGTTGCTCTACACCAATAGTCAACTCCTCCCTGGTTAGATCCAACCACAAACTAATTACCTTAGAAATCCACATCCCCCCACCACCCGCAAAATATAACCACCATGAGAAACTTATCCAAAGCTAACTTTGGGCTTCTAAAAACAGAAGTGGCTAACTTCACGGCACCCATGCAAATGGAGATCAGTTGCATGACCGTTGAATGTCGAATCATACACCAATGCACTGTATGAACACTTAAACAAATGCATGGATCTCGCCATACCCAAAAGAACCAAGATGCTCTCCTCCAAAAAAGGAAGCCAATCTGGTGGTCCCCTGCCATAAACAAACTCTACAACCGAAGGAGGAAGCTGATGCAGAACAAGGTGAAGTCCCAAGACTGGAAAAACTCCCTTATCAGCCTCAACAAAAAGTTGAGCTCCCTCATCAAATCCGCTAAAGCTAGCTATGAAAACAGAATCGCAGCAGATAGTAAAGACAACCACAAGGCCTTCTATAGTTATGTAAAGAATCTCCACGGCAATACCCAGATTTGCTCTGAGCTACTGCACAATGTTACCTCCTATACCGAGCCAACAGATACTGCAAATATACTGTCCGAAAGCGACTCAGTGCCAACTTTACCCCTCTCCCTGTCCCTTGCCAGGCACCCAGTATTACTGCTGCATAGGTTAAAACAGCACTGTCCAAGGCCAAGAATACAGCTTTAATGGGACCTGACAATATCCCCGGCTGTATTCTACATGACCTACAGAGTGAACTGGCACCTCAACTGTGTGCCCTGTTCAGTCACAGCCTCACCTCAGGCTTTCTCCCTACTGAATGGCACACTGCTAAAGTCATCCCTCTCCACAAAGGAGGAGTGACTACAGACCCTGGGAACTATCACCCCATTAGCCTGACGAGTCACATATGCAAAGCTATGGAACGTGTCATCATGGACCTAATAAAAGAGGATATAGGGAATTTCCAAACTCGGGATCCCTTACAGTTTGGTTTTGTGAAGGGTAGATCATGCCTGCTCAACTTGGTCAACTTCTTTGAGTCAGTCACCAGAACTATGGATGAAGGCAAGGTGGTTCATACAGCCTACCTTGATCTGGCCAAGCCCTATGATACCACTCCCCACTCAGGAATCATAGAAAAGCTCACTAAGGTAAGCATCAACCCCTATATCACTAGGTGGGTTGCAAACTGGCTCACAGGTAGAACCCACAGTGTGAAAGTAGTTGACTCCAAGTCAGACTGCCGACCAGTTACAAGTGGAGTCCCACAGGGTTTGGTCCTCTCCTGTTTGGTATTTACTTCTCTGAAGTCCAGGCCATCAAGAAAGGACTCTGGCTGTCAAAGTTCGCAGACAATTGCAAGTTGGGAGCTATTATTAACTCCCCGAATGATGTTGACATCCTACAGAAAGGAATCACTGAGACCAACGACTGGTGTCAGAACCATGGACTTAAGCTCAATGCCAAAAAATGTGTCGTCATCCCCTTTGGGGAAAAATCCAGTTCCCATGAATTACCACATCAATGGTAGTCCATTGAACACAGAAGGCGTAATAAGAGATCTGAGAACACAGGTTGACAGCAACCTCTCTTTTGACCACAACATTGCCACTGTGGTCAGAAAGTCCTTCTATGTGGCACATCTCATTACTAAGGGTTTTGCATTCAGGAAGAAAGAGGTCATTGTCTCCCTCTACTCTTCCCTGATTAGGCCAATCATTGATTACAGTGCCCTATTTGGCATGTACCTCACTAAACACCTGCAACAACTGGAGAGGCCGCAAAAGTACCCCACAAAGAGGATACTAGGCCTTAAACATTTGTCCTATATGGACAGACTAAAAAAACTCCCAACTATTCTCTGTCTCATATCGCCTACTTAGAGGCGATCTCTGCTTGACTTACAAAGCCATGTCTGACCCAGCTCTGTTAGAAATGCTACATCAAATGAAATCCCAATCCCTCCGCACCACATGCTCCAGAGACCTCAACCTCATTACCACAGTCAACAGAACATGCTGGAGGGGACAGGTTCATAACCCAAAGACTGCCCATGCTATGGAAAAGACTTCTCATACATGTCAAGCAGTGCACCTCACTGGAACCTCTTCAAGAGAAATCTTGATGAGTGAATAGAAAACAGAAAATTCACCCCAGGGATCACTCCAGTGGTTTTACTCGACAGAGGCACTGGGAACTAAGGTCAGGTGGCATGATGCCAGGGTAATCCTATGGGCTAGGCTTGTAAAGGCTCCAGGGCCATTAGCCTAGTGCACACCTATGAACCTAATAGAATCCAAAGCAAGCGGATAGGTGACAGAGATGTAACTGGCCAATCTTGTGTCAGTGCCAGTCCCTGATCTGGCCAGCAAAGAAAAAAGAATGCAGAAACTGCACTTCACGACTGCATCCTAACACATTGTGCCCAAAGCAGGTACCCCCCCTTTTGCCCCACTCTTGCTGTGCTTCTGGATGGGAAGTGGAAACAGCTTGATGTCCTTCAGATGAGATGTTAAACTGAGGCCCCCTCTGCCTGAGCTTACATGGCTGAAAGAGCTTCCATTATACTTATCAAAAAACAGTAGGATTTCTTTATTTTATATATCTTAATACAGCACACCCCTTGCATTCTATTTACATTTCTATAATATTTACAACAGTTACAATATTCTCAGTATTTTACATACTCAGTTTCACAAACCTTGATATCCTTCATTCTATCCCCCATCCTTTTTTTCACATTCTTTTTATTTCAGCCAACACATCATCTTTCTTAATTTTATTATACAGTTCATCACATTTCTTTTCCACGACATCCCTATTGTTACCATCAGTACCTCATCCTATTTGTGAACTTCACATTTTTTCCTTTTTCATATTATATCCTTTTTTATATTTTGTAAACATTCTCACTTATTATGAAAAATTTTCCCCAAAAAACTTCATTCTTTTTAAAATCCCAAAAATTATGCTTTTTTTTCTTTATTACAATCATTACATTTTCCCTTATCCATTGCTTTATATTTCATGCTACCTTTTTACGGGCAACTTATGCAATAATAATTTCCACAAAGAATCCCCAGCCTCATAAAAATATTACAATTTTTCCCTTCTATTTCTTATTTAACCTCATCCTTATGATCCTTCCATGGACATATTAAATAATATTTCTCCATTCACATGTTATAACCCTCCCTTCTATCATTTTTAACTTTGTTAATTGTAATAACTTCAGCTTATCATCATATTCAGTTTTTGTCTCATCCTGGTTACTTTTTTGGTTTCTATTTGCACCTTCTATCTCTCCATATTTCAGTATTTTCTCTATCTAACCACTTTTCTTCTCCTTCATATTGTTAATATCCGAAAAGGTTTAAAGAAACCAAATACACAACTATTATACAAGAATTTAAACATCCTTGTTTTTTTAGAATACATAGTTCCCAATCTAAGTGGATTGAGTCTTGATCTCCAAATAGAACTGAAAATGTTACTTTTCATTTTTCCAATAAACACATAAATCTTCTTCTTTCGGCTTTTTCCCGGTTAGGGGTCACCACAGCAGATCACTGTCTGCTCATGACTGGCAGTGGAGTTTTACGGTGTCGAGTTGCCAGCCTGGTGCCCAACCTTCCACAGAAGGCACACACATGCACACACTCACACCTAGGGCCAATTTAGAGTGTCCAATCCACCTACAGCATATCTTTGGGATGTAGGACGAAACCGGAGCACCTGGAGGAAACCCACGCGACCAAAGCGAGGACATGCAGACTCAGCACAGAAGGCACCCCAGCCAAGGATCGAACCGGAGAACCTCTTGCTGTGAGGCGGGAATGCTAAACTCTCTAAATCTCCCAACTTTCCCAGTATATGCATATTTGAGAAGCATGGCTCCTTTTTAAAAGATAAATAGAACGTTTTCTACTAACTTATTTATTTTACCCAAAATTTCTCAACATTGTTTGATATTTCCTTTCACCAAATTTGATTTCTGTGTGTTTATCTAATTTCTAGCAAAATATATTTCTTTTATTTTCTTTTATTTAACCAAGCCCTTTGCTTCTTGACTGTATAACCGTAATCTAACTTTAATTGACTGCCTTTTCATTCTTATCAGTTTCATTCTTATCAGTTTCCTCATCCATGCTATATTTTTTGTACCAATAACTAAACTATCTGCATATGAAAGGCACATGGGTATTATTACATATTTTTCCATTTTTCATTCTGCTTGTGTCATTTGGCCAACCCATGTTTGTCTTACTGCATTTATTACTAGCACAAATATACGCATACTCATTGGACATCATGTCTCACTCCTCTTTCAATCTTTATTTTCTTTCTTAACCAGCAATTTGCCATAATCTACACTCAAGACATCTCATGATACTTCTTAAACATTTTTATTTTTTTATCTCAACCCCATTATACCCTAAAATATCCCATATTGCCTCATAACTTACTGAGTCAAATGCTTTTGCTACATTACACTTAACCACCCTCACATCTTTATTCTCCCTTAAGAAAGCATTTATTACTTTTTTATTATTACTAACATTTCTGTCACTTGTTTCCCTTTACTCTACATAACCCTTTCCTTGTCACTCATTCCAAAACAGTATCTATTCATTTTTCACATCATAAATATTCTATAATCAGCATTCCCTAGATATTGCTCTCCAATTCCTAATATATTTATCATTCTTCCATATAAATTTAATCACCCCAACACACACACACACTTTTATCTTCTACCCCCTCCTCAAACTATGTATTTCCACTAATACGTCTTTTCCCTTAAACTTATTTTCCTTATAATATTCATAACTTAACCCACCTTGCTGTTAATTCTTCCTTCCCTTCTTTTATAACCTCTTCCAATTCCTTCAGTTTAATTATTTCTTTTAATTTCATTTTGCTCTATTTAAAATGTTCTTTACTTTCCACCTCCCCTTTCAACTTCTTCCTTTGTATACATTGTGCAAATGTTTCTATTATATCCATTATTTCTTCTTTTTATTTACATTTTCCTATACCATTCTCATCTATCATTCCGTCCATCTTATCCTCCCTCATTTCAACTCCTTTCCTAAAATGGTGAAACTTCTCTTTAAAAAATAACTCTCTATACAACAATGCCTTAATTTTTTCTCTATTTTCTTGTATAATTTATGTTCTATTTCTCTTATTATATTACTTCTTTCTTCATCATTTCAAAACCTCTCACCATGTTTTCATAACACATTTTTCTTATGTTTGCTCTTCTCTCTATTTCCAAAACATTGTTTTTATATTTCTCTCTAAAAAAATACCCACCATTTTGTCTATTTTTCATAAAGTACTCTCATTGCCATATGCTCCTTTCATAGTCTAAGACCTTCCTCCTTCATTTCTTTCTTTTTACTTAGATCCTGTTACCCATTTTATTCCTTTACCTTCTTTTATGATTTTTTTTCATTATCACCTAACAGAACCCATGCTGCTCTCTGATATGAAAAATCTACAACTTTTACTACATCTGCCACTTCATTCATGTCATGTGAATACATACCATAATCTTTCAATCCTTCACAAGATGGCCTCTAAGCAACACCAGCTCTGAAAAAAGAAAACTACCACAAACACTCTCTAAGAGACACAGGGAAATTGAATTTTTGGGAGCTTAAGCCCTGACAATAACAAAAGGGATGGAACAACAATGAAGACAAACCTATGACAGAATGCCGCTCTAATTAAGGCATTTAAATCCTGAATAGCTGTATGCTGTTACAGCAGTACTATAAAGCTTCATGTAGCATTTCCTTCCCTTCTGCTGTACAGCAAGCAGCTTTATAAGTGTAAATCTCTATATGTTTATAAATACGTATATATGCATGTATATTTGTCTCTCTCTCTCTATCTCTCTCTCTCTCTATATATATATATATATATATATATATGTACACACACACACACATACATACATTCACATATAAGCATATGTACACAAGTATATCAAATTATCAAATGTGATAATTATATATGCCAACTCCAAGACTGCACAACAGTGCGGTAAGGGCACATTCCCTTACCCCACTACACCACTATCCCATACAAAACTTTGGTTGACAAAAACTCCATTGAAAATGTTTGCTCATATGAGCATTCACAGTTATTTATAGCCTGAACATTCTCTCATATGAGCATTCAATGTTTCAGACTGTAACCATATCTATATATATATATATATATATATATATATATATATATATATATATATATATATATATATATATACATATATATAGATGGCTCTACTTTCCGTCACTGAAAGTACACTTTATCGAATCTTAAAAAGCCAACTTCAGTTAAACGAAAGTGCTGTTTAAAGAAATTGCACTTTCGCGAAATACACATTAGCGAATAATGGTTGGCAGTTCCAGGATCGTGTGGAAGAACAGGTGCAGTGTTTTGTAGTTCTTAGTTACATTTCTAATGGGAGTGGAAGGTGTACATCAGTTGGGGCTTGTTGATATAGATCACGGTACAGTGAGGAAAATCTACCCTTTTCTCCACTGTAGTACGATCTCTGAGTTAGTATATATAATTAGTGGGGGTGTGGGGGGTGCAAGGGGGCTTGTCCCTGCAAAAATTAGTTTTTAGTGTATATGTTTGTTTTTTGTAATTCGGTGATGTGTATGACATGAAAGTGCATTTTCATTAAACTGCACTTTTGCTTATCTGATGTCGGCTTTTTTAAGATTCAATAACTGTACTTTCGGTGAATGAAAGTAGACCCATATATGTATATTTATCTATCTATATGTACATATACAGCAAATGATTTGCCATCAAAATTTTGAAGTCTCATTTACGAAAAGCGTGTGGCCGAAAGTACATTTTGAAACTTTCACAATGCCAAACTGGAATAATACGAAATCATATTAACAAAAGTTGATTCGCTATTATGGGTTCGGCATTATGAATGGAGATCACGGCATAGTGAGGATCTGGGAAATTTATCCTTTTCCTCACTGTAGTGCAATCTCGTAGTTGGTATATATAATTTGTAGGGGGTGTGGGGGTGCAGCCCTCCATACAGGGAGAGCAGCGGGGCTTGCCTCCTGCTAAAATGTAAAAGGACATACCTACTTTCGAAACCAAAAGTCTAGTATGTTGACTGTTGTTTGTCGTGTTTCTGATGTTCAGCATTTAGGCTAAATTTTGTTTTTGTTTTCGGAATTTTAGTTTGTTCTTTTGATAACAAATTATTTTGCCTTCGAAATTTTGATGGTAAACCATAACGAACATGGTTCTACATAAAACAGTCATATGCACACATCCCCTAACACTCATTTCTTTACACAACTAATATAAAAACACATTTGTAGTAATCAGAACTACTAAATCTGACCCCACGCATGAGTATATACATACATAACACACGCACATACATACACACACACATATACACGCACACACACATTGACACTTCAAATGTAATTGTCCTACTTTTCAAACCACCCTACAGCTGTGAATTTTCCTGACATTCAGTGAGAAAAAAAGGAAAAATAAATACAAACTTTTTTGCAGAGGGACCTGATGAGGCCAAGCCCCCATCACCTGGCTGAAATTTTATATAAAAAAATCCAGGGTAGCACCAAATCAGAATAGACATCTTCCAAAACAACTAAAGTACTGTTAGCATGTGTTCATACAATGCACTGGCAAAACCAAAGTAAGAACACATAATGCATCAGCAAAACACAGATAAAGCACTTGTGGCATACCTTTAGTAAACTCATTGGCAACAACTACAATAAACATAAAAGAATATAAACTATCCCACCTTTTAAAGCACTGATAGCATTCCTTCAGTAAATACATCGGCAGCAAATACAAGAAAACTGAAGCACCATAAACTATTCTACCTTTTATACTAATTCTACACAACAGCACACAGTAGGTATATGCTATCACTAAAAATATTAGACTATACTAATAAATCATCCACTGTGCATACTTACTGCATACAGAAGTAATACAAGAATCTGATATCTTGATAAGTTTTTGTATAAAATTAGATGACACAGAGGTGCAGCTGTCAGTACTAGTGCTTCACAGCAATCTGTTCTATAGTTCACGTGTTGCATGTCCTTTTATCCTCATGGGTTTTCACCAAGATCTCTAGTTTTCTCACACATCCCAAAGACATGTGGACAGCTGAACTTGTGATCGTCCAAATTTCCTTAGATGTGTGTGCTGTGCAACTAGTATGTGTGCTAAGTGCATGAATTACACCCACTACTTGCCAGGATAGGATCTGACATGTTTGTGAACCTGAATAACATAAAGCAGCCACCGAGAAATGAGTAAATGCGTAAATATAAAAACGTGAGCACAAGTATACATATTACATGCTGTGCGTGTGCCTACTCACACACACAAACAAAATCAGAAACAAACCAACAACACAAGACACAGATGTTTGTCATTCTGTAAAAAACTAGCTCAACCCAGAATAAAAGCAAACAGCCTTGCTGATATGTGCCTGCATAACACACTCATCATGGAACATGTACTTCTTATGTCAGATTTAACAGCAAACAAGAAGAAAGAACTGCACTGCAGTTCATTTAGTGCTAGACCAGTAAAAGTGACATGAGCTGGAAATACTTCTGACATTTTTGAATGTAATAAATTGTTTATCTGGTATGTTCTTAACTCTTAGTCATGACTCTACTGTAAAGAGAAATATGGAGTGAAGCAAAACTGCTATGCATATTAACCAGCACAGTGATACACAGCTACATACACAACAGTAGCATTCCAGGGTCATTGCTGTGATATAAAAGCATAAGAAAACAGTGCGGGTATATAATAAATTTGTAGCATGTGTTACAAAAAATTGCTTACTGTAGCGAGGAAGCAAAAACAGAGCATTCAAGGCTAAACAAAATATTTTCATTAAACTGTGTTACTACAATCTTGTCTCAGCAGCAAATGCTTCATTTGTCCGTGTGTGATTTAAACAATTCCTCTGGGAAAACATCTTTTTAAATGATAGCATTAAAGGATATTCAAAACACTGATGCACTGCATTCAAAGCACAGAAGCCTTGTTTTTGTTTCTGTGCTTATGCCTAGGTGATTTATGATAGAATCATTCTTGTGTTATAAATTATTCAAACTGCAGAGCATTCGCAGTAACCCACAAGGCAGTGCCATGTGCCGATTCTACATCGGCAATGGGAAAGCGCAACAATGACTTTTCTACTCCCCATCCCAATGAGCTCAGCTCCCTGCAGTGTAAACAAGGATGACATAATGCTATTTCACTGTAATCAACAGCTCACAGTCCCTCTTGCCCTCCAATACAGACACTTCTACCTAACCACATGGTCCTGAAGGGGGAAGGGTACTTTGGTTAAAAAGGGAGGAGGTGCAGTACAAGCAATATTTCTAATCATAACTAAGGCTGCTCTGTATACAGTAATCTGCTCATCTAAGAAGCATGTCTGTTTCAGTAATACTAGCGCATTTTCTGCTAAGCGACTCAAAGACCATGTTTACTGGTTTTGTGTTGCATGTGCATTACGGTTTACTGAGAAAATGATGACAAATCTGTTTAGCATTTCTCAAGGCTGCGCGCGCGCGGACACACACACACACACACACACACACACACACACACACACACACACACACACACACACACACGCACACGCCAGCAACTCTAATGCTGCCCCTTCATTTAATAACTAAAGCTTAATAATCAAGACCAACACAAAATAGTATGCTTTAAAATAAATAATCACCTGTTTATTCTTAACTACACAGTGCATTTTATGAGCAATAAATACATTTCCATTTAGGTTCCTTTTAAAACGTACACTGGCTTTTAACACCATATTTTATGTTTTATTATAAATCATTACGTTATCGTCTCAAGTGCAGGCAAATCAACATCATTCACTCCGATGAAACAAAGAATAGAAGGAAAATCACAAGACCCATTCAGATTTCCGTATTCCTTTCTTCCCTACAATATTATTTTTTGTGATATCTCTGAATTTTTCCAGGATCATTTCTCCTGCATCATTTCAAGAGGCAACTATTTCATCCATTCCGCAAACTGCTATCTGAAAAAAAGTTTTTCTTTCTACATTCTCTGCTGTTTCACATTTCCTTCCTCCAGCCAGTTTCACTGTTGTTTATAACTGCAACAGAGATTAATCTGAAAGTTCTCTGATGCTAGGGGTGCA
>NC_056731.1:1749926126-1750043626 GCF_019279795.1 Protopterus annectens | reverse complement strand
ATAATTCACATGGACACAGCTTGAAACACTATTGTAAGACAATGCTGTTGAATACTTTAATAACACATCTCTCCCCATCCTAAATAGCCAAGTTCCAACCAGAACCAAACATGTTAGGAACAATCCAGAATGTACAGTTGTGTAAAATCTTACCATAATAGTAGATGTCCTTCTCTTCACTGTTGCAGTATTCTTTACAATAGGGATCCCCTGCCAAGGACAGCCCAACGTCCAGCCAGTATACCAAAGCCTACAGATTTTGCATGCACTATACTTCACAGGTATGCTCCCCATTCAGGATGTAGGGCATAAAAGTGATGTACTGATGCAGTTTCCCAGAACTGAATTGCTCCAGAAGAGAGTAGTCTCTATAGGACAAAAACAGTCATGCATATCCTGAAGGAGAAAATGCACATGGAAAAGGGACACCCTCAGCCAGGAGGGAAACCACAACAAAATCTAAAAGAAAAAAAGGGGGTTAGAGAGAGGGAGTAAATACTGCAACAGTGAGGAGAAGGATATCTACTGTTATGATAAGATTTTGCACAACTGTACTTTGTCCTCCTGTATCACTGTTGCAGTATTCTTCACAGTAGGGAGAGTACAAAAGCTCAAGAAAAGGATTGAGAGGTGAAAGGCTGGGAAGAGCCCTCAACAAACCCATGCAGGATGGCTTGAGCAAAACCGGCTGTGGCCTAGAAACCACATCCAATTTATAATACTGTTCCATAGAAGGGGCAGTCTCAGGATACATTTCTGTGTCTCCACCCAGTTTAAGCATAAACTAGGCCAGTAGATGGGGAATAGGAAATTTAAACCAGGCCTGGCATCCATGCCCCATATGGATAGAGGTAGCTTGTATATGACTGGTCCTCAATGTGCTATTTGGATACAGAATATCATTACTCTTTCAGGAAAGCTTGCCTAGGTTTAGAAAGGCCCCCTTGGGTCGGTAGCCTAGTAAGAATCTATATATATACGAATCTATACCTGAGCTGTCTATGTAAATCCAAGGTATGTAGGGCCCTTTCACTAGCAGACTGAGGAGAAGAAAAAAAGGAAGGGAGTTGAACTGCCTGACTGAAAGACAACCCATTGATCAAATTAGGGATGAAAGAAGGATTAGTACGAAAGGACAACCTGTCCCTGTGAAAAACTGAAAAAGGAGGGGTGGCCATAAAGTACTGAAGCTCAGAAACCCTCCAAGCAGAAATAAGAGCAAATAATAAGACAGTCTTCAAGGTACAATGTTGCAAAGAAGCTGAAACTGCAAGCTCAAAAATAGCCTGGGTCAGTTTTTCTAAAACAAAATTAAGGTCACAAGGAGGAGGAATAGGCTTCCTTGGGGGCCTAAGATGTAGGACACCTTTGAGAAACTGTTTGACCTCAAAGCAAGAAGCTAAAGGAGGATTCAGAGGCAGACAGGCAGAAAGAGCTGACAAAATGGGCCTTTACAGAAGAACACACCAAGCCAGACTGGAGCAACTCACACAAACAGGAGAAAACTAGAGGGACTCCCACTGAAAAAGGATCCTAGTTATGAACATGGCACCAGACAGAAAATCTCTTCCATTTGAACATATAGGACTTTCCGGTTGCAGGTTTTCTTGTATTCTGTAAAATCCTGAGCACATCCTGACAAAAGCGATGCCTAAAAGGGATCAAAACCCTATTACCCACAGTGCCAGTTGGAGAGTGGATAAGTGATGATGGATGAGAGACCCCTTGTCTTGTGTGAGGAGTTCCAACCGATGAGGTAACTTGTGATGATTGCCCCTGGCCAGATGCATTAAAAGGGGCAAACAATGCTGTCTTGACCAAAAGGGAGTCACTAACAAGATTTCTGGGCAGTCTAGCTGAATCTTCTGCAGGACTCTTGGAAGTAGTTGAAGGGGAGGGAAAACACAGAGAAGCATCCGCTTCCAAGGAAAAGAGAGGACATCCGTCTTCCATACCAGATGGCATGGCACTCTGGAACAGAAAAGAGGGAGCTGCCTGTTCAGAGGTAAGGCAAAAAGATCTGCTGGAGGAATACTACTGATGGATTATGTCCAGAAATACATCTCTGTGAAGCATCCATTCATGAGCCTGTGTTTTGGACCTGCTCAAGGATTCTGATACCAAAATGTAATCTGAAGGAATATACACTTCTGAAGAGTTAACTGACAACTGATAGCCAAATCCCAAGCCTGTAGAGCCAACCTGCAGAGAAGGTAAGACATTGTGCCCCCCTCCCCGAGTAAACTCCTGCCATTCACATTGAAGATCCTTAGGGCATACAGAAGTATGCTTAGTATTCTGCTTTTTCTTAGTAGGGACTTCTGCTAACAAACACCTGAGTTTCTGACCTTTGACAAGACAAAATAACAGTAGCGGAACCACTTCCCAGACCAGAATCTACAGAATCCCTCTAGGGCCCTTTGAGATAATCAACCACAGCTCCCCCTCAATGTCTGGAGCAGATGTCTGCAAAACCTCAGAGGGCATGTGACAGGAAGGATCCACGCTGGTCCCCGATGGGGTTGCAGCACAGGAATCCGGTGTAGATATTGGATGGCCTACAGAACCTTCACTCATTTCAAGAGGCAGATGTCTAGTTGAGGCTGGACAGACAAATAATCCAGCTGAGATTTCTTGGCCTTCTTGCATAACATGATTTCAAGGTTAGACAATTCTGCCATGCTACCTTGGGACTAAAAGTTAAGCCTCTGGTTCTCAAGCTAGATGGCCAGGGAAGGCAACTGACTTCTAAGAGATTATGATACAAATACTTTGCAAATGCTACAGGATGCATGGTTGTGGGAAGCACCCAGGCAAAAAAGACACTGTTCGTGATGATCCTTATGGGGAATCTGCCTCCCACACTTACAATTTCCTATCTTGGATGACATGAACTCTAAATAAACAAAAGGAACAAGACCAAGGAAAAATGAAAAAAGACCCCAAATAGGCACTCAGTTGATGGCTTGGTATTCATCACAGCAAAAGGGCTTTCAGATCAATGAGTGATGATGGTGATCAGACTGGAGTCAAATAAGTTCTGGTAACTGCATCTGTACATCATCTTTTTTATGCCCTACATCCTTTATGGGGAGCATATGGGTGATGTACGACACATGCAAGATCTATAGGCTTTGGTATACTTGCCAGATGTTGGGCTGTCCTTAGCAAGAGATCCCTACTGTGAAGAATATCGCAATAGTAACATAGAAGGACATCTATGGTTACCACAAAAAAAAAGAAAAAGAAATTATGAAAAATAGAGACAAAGTGGGGAAAGCCTGGCATACTAAAAATCTAGCAATAGTTGTAAAAAGTATAGGCACACTTTGCAAACTAGCAAACACAAACACCACAGTTTTCACCCATACCACAGCACTACCACCACCTTAATATTCCTCCCAAATACCATAAACCACCCTCAGAATGAAAACAAACTTGTATCCACCATATTCGTAGACCTCTCAAACGCTTTTGACACTGTCCCTTATCAAAGCTTTCTCCACACCCTACATCATTAGATTCTCACAATCAACAATCTCTTAGTTGGACAGCTATCTCAGCAATAGAACACATCTGCTCTCTCTTCTTTGCAACCAGTTACAATTGGAGCCTCCAAAGTTCCATTCTTGGACCATTGCTCTTTAACATAGTCATCAATAACATGGATTCAGTATTCTACCCCTCTTCTCTCATTCAGTAGGCAGGTGACTCCACATTCACTCATGTGCTTAGCAACAACTTTAAAAGAACTTCAAGCCATCACTCAACAATCCTTCACATACATAGATAATTGGCTCAAAAATTACAACTATTGCTAAACACAAACAAAAAAAAATAATGATGTTTCTTCTAAAAAAAAACTTAGCCAAATTAAATCAACCTTTCTCAATCACCACATTCCAGAATTTCCCCCTACTTCGCATCACAACAGATGACAAGTTAACAATAGATTTTCATATTCAAAACTCAAATAAATGAACACAAAAAAGTGGTACCTAATACAAAGATAATCCCTGCCCCTCAGAACCAATGCACAAAACAATAGTCACTACCTGTATTCTCCCCAGTCTTCTATATGAATCACCTATACTCAAACACCTTCAATCAACACAACTATCCAAATGTCATCTACGCTGTAACAAAATAGCCAAGTTTGCAGCAAATCTCCCCAGTCAAACACACCACTGCATCACCCTCTCAGAGATATCATAGCTCATCCTTCCTAGCCAACTTAAATTCTCCCAACTACAAATAGCTCATAATACCCTCTACCAATCCCAAAATTGTCCAGTGACCCAAAAACTACTAAAATGGTACCTACTAACCACAATCCTTAAGGTCTGAGATCCCTGACCTTGTCTCAGTAATCACAACTCTCAACTCCCAAGTCCGTGAACTCTACCCCTACCATGTAGCCAAGCAATGGAACTCTGCCCAGTGAAATCAGGTAAACAGCATGCCACCTTAACATCAACCAAAAAGCACAAAAACAAAAAACAAACTCTTTCTTGGTACACCATATCGCAACTGTGACTTCATCCATGCTACCAATCCCATTACCCCCACCAAACCACCACAACCCCTCCAAAATAAAAAACATATTACAGCAATTCTTTACTCTCAAGTTTAAGTTGCTGAAATTATTTACTTAACATTTGAACTTTTTTGAATTCTGTATGTAAAGTTTTCTGCATGTAAATAAATTTGCTACGGTAACTGTTCTATAAACTACAAAAATTTTTCTCTCTAGTCCAATGAACAAGTTTGTCATTTTACATATTTTCCTAATACTACTGCATATTATATTCCTTTTCAATTTCATTGTAGTAATACATGCCAAAACTATTTTTATAACTAGTCTGTTCTAACTTGGACCTTTTCTCCCCGATACACCACTGAAAATGGGTTTTCACAACCCTACTGGACTTTCCCAGAAAACAAAAATAAAATAATAAATAACATACCTGTAATTTACTCAAAAAATTTGATAGAAAAGGTGTTGCATGTGCATGCATTTTCTTAAACGAGAATTATGAAACTGTAAAGACTGGCATTATTGACTGACTGTAGTCATCATTAATTTAGCAAAAAAATCAAACATTTTACAAAGATGACAAAAGTATGAAGCAAAATCAGAGATGTTCTACAAAATCAAGAAAAGATTTGCTTAAAAAAATTAACAAAATATTTTGCACCAACATGCTTTTTCTGAACAATAATAAAACTCTAAATGACTAACATTACTGGCTGCCTGTAATCCTCTTTACTTTATCAGAGTTGAGAGTCTGAAGAAGTCTGTGAAACAACTGCTTTCTCTGTATTTTTATTTTTTAATAAAGATAGATTTAGTGTTCTGCGTTGTTATTTTTACATTTTATTCTTTTCAAAATCTAACAATTTATGAGGGAAAGTAAAACTATGAGGCAAAATCAGAGAAGTGCTTTAAAATCGTGGAGAACTGAAAGGCAGAGCTTTACCTCTACCTGAGGATACAGCATGCATTTGCTTGTGCATGCACACACACACACACACACACACACACACACACACACACACACACACACACACACACACACACACACACACACACACACACACACAGCACAGTTAATTACCATATTCTCTTCTTAAAAAGACCGATTCTAGTGCTACATTGCTTATCTACTACTGGTCTGTGTTGACTGTGACAAGCTTCATGAAGTGTCCCTCTCATTGGCTCTACATTTGATCAATGGCAGAGGTTACAGGACTGGCAATTGTTCTACCATTCTGAGATTACCTAAGGGCATGGGATGCTCTCTCTCTGTGCGTACTGGTCAATTCAGTAAAAGCTTCAACTAATGAGAATGGATCCTGCCATGATAGGGTACCAGACCAGGTCCACATTCTGGGCCACAGCTTGCTGAATATCGTCACTTCTGTCTCAGACTGCCTATGTTCTATTGCAGCAGTCTCTCTGCATACTCCACAGCATCCTATACCTGTTGCCAGACTGCATCCAGCATATTATATATTCAGTCATAAAAAGTACATTACTAAGAGCACCTACTACTATACATAGTGGAACAACAACTACCTAAGTGTTGCACTCCATAAGGTTATATGCTTGCTGGGTACATCAGCGCACTATGACATGCATTTCTGGCTACACACACCCATAGTAACTGCATATTTTCACAACATGTACACCTGTGACCACTGCCACTCTCAAATGCAAAATATATCATGTGCATGGCAGCTGTACTCAGCATCACCCAGGTAATATGTCATTCAGCACAAGACTTGACTGTCACACAAATTTAGTTCGAAGCTGTGATGTATCATTGGCTACAGGATGTGAAGTCAGACGTGTGTGACTGCTTGCCATTTGCCAGCCAGTAACCTACATCAATGGCAGTTGTGCATCACATACATCTACTGTTGGTTTAGATATAAAGCTCTAGAGTTACCACCTGTCCCACTTTGCGAGGGACAGTCCCTCTTTGGGCAGTTGTGTCCTGCATAAAAATTGAAAAAATGGCAAATGTCCTGAGATATTAGGACAAACATATTTCCTATATTTAATGTAATAGTTGCATAAAACAGTTATTCTGTTTCTGAAACACCTAAATGTTATAAGAAACAGAGTAAGCAACTAAAATTCTACAAGAATAAATGTTTATTTAGGCAAAAAAGTGAAGTTCTGTCCTTTGTACTGGCTGTGGGTATGTTTTGCCTTGCAAAATCTGACGTTTGTACAAAAAATGTCTCACTTTGGGCATTTGAAAAGGTGGCAACCCTATAAAGCTCAGACTAGTACATACCTGGGTTTCTAAAATATAGACATACACATAAATACATATGATTATTAGTCTGTGACTGATACTAATGTTACCTGTCATCTGTGTGACATACAATCACACTTACCCCGCCAGTTTTGACTGCACATGCAATTATGTCTGTGCTAATCACTGCTACAGTATCATAGCCATATGTGCCTTTCCCTATCCTAAAAATGGAATACATTTCACAAAACAAAAAACATTTACAGATTGCTCATTATGTATGCATGTGTACCAGTGTTTATATAAATAACATTAAGAGGATGATAAGTCACTTTAGTGCTCACAATAAGGAACTTCTGACTACAAAATGTCAAACACCTGTGAGGGTTCAGTAGATTAAAAGAAATTCTTAATACTAAAAAACACAGCTAAATTAGCTTTGCCTGTGCAAAATGCATATGATACTGCTTGTTTACAAAGGTTAGGTTCCTATTTTCATTTGCTGAACACAGGGAAGAGTCTTGACGCCATAACAGGAAAGTCAAGCGTCTATAAGGAGAAGGTTACCCTGGTGAATGTGATGTGTACAGATGGTGCAATGCTGTTAAGACAGTTCAGCAGCACAGAGGAAAAGGAGCTGCACTGAGCTGAGGCTGATGTTGACATGGTGTGTGTGTGTGTGTCTGTGTGTGTGCGCGTGTGGGGGTTATGTTGCATAAATCAAAGTGCTATCCCTGTATCACTGACATGCTGAAACTTCCATGAAGAAGGCATACAGCACTGCTGTAAGACCACAGTGGCCATGACAATCTTCAGCAGACCCACTCTGCGAGTCATGCCAGTGCCCTTTCTGTCTGAAGTGGCAAAGTGACCACCCATGGATGTTAAGGAAGCCCTGATGAAAAAGAATCAAAAATTCCAGGTATACAAATATCACCATTAATATTCTGAGCATAATATATGCCCTGCAGTACATGAGGAGGAGGTCCCAATCCAGGGACTACCCAGGGCAAACGACTTAGCTGCAGCTGTGACACAAAATGTTCACCAAGTCTAAAAAGGCACCAGTGGCACAAGTCTATAAAAGCACAGGCTTATTACTGCTGAAGTAAATGAAAATATCCCACCTAGGCTCCATAAAACTATTTATATTTAATACTGCTGACAGTACCTTGCAAGCAAGTTTTCAGTCTTTAGCAGTGTCTCCAACAACTTTGTATTACATATTCTTAGTCTCCCAAAGCCCTTTTCACAAACAAGCAAACAATATGTAACAGTTCAGTGCTGCAGGCTTCCACTAAGCTTTTGTTCCAGCACTGAATCAAAGTTTTTTCCAGCAGGGTAAATCCACAGTAGGTTCCAACTACGCTACAAGAACTCCATGACTCCTGGATCTTTAAGTATTCCCCTGCTTAACCCATGCTGAGGAACTCACTTCCTGAATTCCTCCTGTTTAGCTACAGCCTTTTATTTATTTATTTATTTTTATTTTACATTTTTGACCGGGATAGTCCGACTGGATGCATGTCCATTTTCAGCAGAGGCCCGGGGAGAAAAGCTCCAAGGGTAAGCAGATACAGCATTACATAATACCAGCATGACATATTACAAACAGACTATTTACAGAGATTACATAAGTAAGCAAGTTAAACAAGTTCCACAGGTTACAGTTAATCCTGAGCAGATGTCAGGATTAAATTAAATTACACAGTAAACAGGTTAACATATTTTTACACATTCTAGAGAGAGTTAGCCAAGCTTGATACATTGACATAGCCAGTTAAGTGACAAATGTTGTTTGAGTCTAGTTTTAAATTGACGTCAGGTGGAAAGTAAGGTAATATCAGCTGGAAGAGAGTTCCAGGATCTACTTACAGAGTTTGCAAAGAGAGAATCACCGGCTGTGTTATTAATTTTGCTAGTCTGAATTAGTAGTTTGTTAGAGGATCGAAGCGGTCTAGGATTGTTATAGGGGGTGATAATATTTTTAAGTGCAGGAGTATTGTCCGGATTATAGAGGATTTTATAGGCCATAATCAGTTGGTTATACTGGATTAGGCTGGGTAGTTCAAGCCACCCAAGCTGATTTAGATTATGTAATGATGTGTCCTAAAAGGCAGCCCAGTGGCAAACCTGGCAATGTGGTTGTAGCAAATTGACAGTTTGTTAAGGACAGTCTTGTTTAAATTCGACAGTAGAGGGGATGCATACAGAAAGGTTGAAAGAAGGTGAGAGCGAGCTATGACAATTTTAGCTGGATGGGTTAGGAAGGCTTTTATTCTGTAAAGTGACCCTAGTTTTTTACTGATGGTTTTGATAGTTTGGTTAACATGTAGGTCAAATTTTAGATTATTGTCTATGATGACACCTAATAGTTTTGTAGATGGGTCAGGGGAGATTATTGTGCCATCATTTGATTTTATGGTAAAGGTGAAATTGGTAGACCTACGTGTTGGTGAAAATAACAGCATTTTAGTTTTTTTGGGATTTAGGATCAGATGATGTTCAGAAAGCCAATTTTCTATTGTATTAAAGGTGGTCTGGGTAACTGACCATAACTCTACTGGAGATGTGGCTGAGCAAATCAGAGTAGAGTCATCAGCATATTGTATACAGCTGACTTTTGGGATGACAGTATAAAGGTCGTTAATGAAGATGGAGAACAGCAAGGGCCCTAGTATAGAGCCTTGTGGTACTCCAAGGGTGTTGGATAGAAGGTTAGAGAGTTTGTTCTGCCAGAGGACAGCCTGCTGTCGACCATTCAGGTAGGACTGAAACCATTGGAGGGCTCCAGTATCTAGACAGAATGTTTGCAGGGTGTGGATTAAAAGTTGGTGATCAACCATATCGAATGGCTTGGAAAGATCCAAAAAGAGGGCTGAGGATATTTAATTATTGTTGCGATTATGGTATATGGTGTTAGTAAAGGCTAAGAGGGCTGAAGTAGTGCTGTGATGAGGACGGAAGCCATGCTGACTGTCTGCCATAAGGCGATTTTGGATTAGGTGGTGCATGAGTTGTCTATGAATACATTTTTCCATAATCTTTGCAAGTGGAGAGAGTACAGCTATTGGCCTATAACTGGAGAATTCAGTAGAGCTGCCTCCTTTGTGAAGTGGGATTACATAGGATATTTTCCAGATGGTGGGAATTTTAGCTTCTACTATGGTTCGATATATAAACAATAATAAACATTATATAAACAGTAATCAAAAATCAACTAGCCAGTACATTCAATTTCCTACACACCACTAGTGGAACATTCCACATTTTGTTGCTCTCTCTCTCGTATATATGCATAGATGTAGGCATGTGTGTGTTTATATATTTCTTTTGGAAGTGACTTCTGGTAAGTTCATATGTCATAGACCACCTCTCCACTTATTTCACTCATCTCAGTGGTTCCTTCACTTACCTAATATGTTCTCTAACCTGAACTGTTCCTAGGTGGGTGCACATTCCATGGGACACTAAACTTAATGACTGAACTTTGTCCTCCCTAGGCTTAGAAAGGTACAGACGGCAAAAATAATAAGGTAATTAGTGATTCACCCACAACTGTAGGATTGTCTCATAGGCTCACTGGGGTGTACTAGGCTGTCTACCCTTGTGAAACATTTTAAGTCTAGCCATTTACCCCATTTGGGTTTAAAAATGATCCTGCCCTTTTCCCAAATCTATACTGATTACTACCCAAAAGATAGTGATTATTTCTGGGATCACAACACAGAGAATTTGTAGGGAACCCTTATGGAGGATTGAGACATTTAGATGCTGCTCTAGAGGCTATCTTGGGGTAAATTTCTTACTGTTCATCCATAGATCCACTGTGCTTGAATACGGACAGGGATGAGCCTTGTTGTACATGGTGGTGAAGTATTTTCGAGAAAAGTCTGCAACTATTTTGACATATGGTCTATGATCTGAGGAATGCAAGCATGCAATAATGCAATAAGATCATTAAATGCATGTAAATGCTTATATGGGTCCATAATTCTAACATGCCTATATACAGTCTACATAAATTAAGAGGTGTATCATTAATTTCCTCAGCTTCCACTAGAAGTTTCAGCTGCAACACTGCAGTTCAGGCAATAATGCAGAAAAATAATCAGCTCCCACTCAGCCTAGTCACATGACCGTCCACTAAATTCACCATTCTTTTAGTCAGCCCTGCCTTCCTATCTGGTGCTCTGTATCTGATCTGGCACCACCCACAACTTTTCAGTCAAGGAGCAAAAACGAAAAAGGAAAAAATGCATACTTGAGGACAGAAACAAAAATGTCTTTCTTTCCTCCTTTGAAACATGTAGCATCTTATACCACACGCAAAACACTGAAGTACGTCGGCCCTGCATGCAAAAACACTACAGGCATTAATTTCTGAATGCCAGTAGCACATTAATGACAGATCAACATCTCCCAATCAAGCCCCCTAACTTCTTGTTCCCAGGGCAATGCTCTGCGTTTTGTATGTAAATGCTTAAAGATCACTTAATGATTCAAGCATGGGCAGGGTGATGCTGGATATGTACATAACTCAATAACTCCTGGTTAACATTTGACTGTGAGTACTATTACACCGAATATGTGCTACATAAGTGACAGTCTTCATGAAGTAGTTAAATTCATAACATAAAATAAGAATCAGAAGGGAAGATAAAATCAAAATTCAACTGTATTACAAAAGACAAAAAACCTATTCAAATAACCAAAACTACATATGCATAGTTGGTTTATTTATTTACATATTTTTGTTCCAAAACATAAGCTCAGTCACTTTAAAGTGCAAAATACGACTCCAAAATATATACTAAAGGATTTTAATATACTTATTAGGGCCAAAGTGCATTCACTGGTCAATGATATTATAATGTTTAAGAAAGGAATCAAAACAATTCAGGTTATATAGCACTTGTCGTTATTAATTACAAATCCATACAGTATTAGATGCCTCAAAATTTGCAGAGATACAGTAAGTTCTTCCCCCGCTGAAAACAACTGGAATGGAATAATTATAGTAACATTTGTAATTGTTTACAATTGTACAATGCTTCCTGTTCCCATGTGACAGAGATGAATACTGGCCCATTATTATACTTTGACGGTACAGTAACTGAGCAAGTATGGTAATTAGCTGTTATGTTCTTGTGATCTGCATAAGCATTCTTTTTATACAATATTATACAATAACACGTCATTAACATTCAAAAAAGTACACGCTGATTGGCCAGCCCAACCAGTGTGCCGGTTGTAAATCGAGCATATGCCAATTGGAAAAAAGTCCAGTTGCATGGACTGTCTTCTATTAATATATGCTAAGGCTTTCCAGTTTACTTGAGCTAAGAGATCAAGAGTTACATATGGATGACAGAGAAAATACAAGGAAAATCAGGTGGGTATGTTATTCAAAACTAAAGAAACACATGATTTTCCTTGTATTTTTGCCCTGTCTCTCTTGTACCTGTACACTGGATTTCAAATTTTATTTTGTTTTCAAAAAAAAGGAAGAAGCAATGGAGATCTTCCTTTTTCTGTTGCTTGCTTTCCAAAGCATCGATTGGCATATTGAGGATTTACCCATGGTTGCCTTTGTTTAATCACTCAGGCTTCGCCTTAGATAACCATCTCCTGTAAACGCTGCTGATCATTGTATAAGAATTAGCAGCACACACTAACAGCTATCTTCAACTGCACAAAATTAGCCTTTGTTATCATCTCACGGTGTATTTACTCAATGAACATCTCCTCCACTAGAATTCTACTCTCAACTAGTACTTAACAGTTATTCTCAAACTATCATGTTAGCTACCAATTGTTTGATTGTTATTACTGTAACCGTTGTTAATTTATCTGTATGTAAGTTTTGTAACTTTATCTTCATGTATTCACTTGAATGCTTGTAAATACTGATATGTCTGTAACTGGAGCTTTTCTCACTGGGCCTCTGCTGAAAATGGACCTGTGTCCATTCGGACTTTCCAGGTAAACAAATGTAAAATAAATAAATAAATAAATTGATGCACTATGCAAGCGTGGGAAAAGCAGAACACCACGGCACTGTTATACAAAGACAATATTTAAGAAAAGTAATTTATTTCTTAAATAATGTCATTGTATAATAGCAACAACCAACTCCTGGGTGTGATATATTGAAGATTTACCCACAGTTGCATTTCTTTAATCACTTAGGCTTCACCCTCATGATTAAACCACAACAACCATGGGTAAATCTGCAATATACCACACCCAGTTGTTGGTTATTGCTATACTGCATGACAAACATATGGAGAGCGATTTTATCTCTCAACTATACAGATTTTTGCAGAATGTCCAGATTTTTGCCTCATATTTTTAGTGTGTTCCTCATAAAAACTGTGTTTTTTGTCAAATCACTGGGATGATCTAAGGATTAAACTCACTAAATAATGACATGCATCTGAGTTTCAGATTCCATATTCTTCAGAAAAATTCTGTTATTCTAGTAACCTTCTAAGTTTATAAGAGCAATATTTAAAATGTGTCCCTATTTTTGGACCTTTATCTCCTCATTATGTCAGGTTTTGTCCAGATTTCTTGCGCTAAGAGATTGAGAAGTATGGAGCAAATGAAGGGCTGTTCAATAAATAAATAGCTACAGTCATTTCTAATTAAATATTCTGTGGCTTTGGATGACCTGGGTGTTTCTGAAATCATCTGTATGCCTCAATGAAATGAATGTCTTTAAAAACTCTTTTTATGGTAAAAATTTATATATGTATGCAAAAATCTAAAAAAATAATAAATCATGACAAGTGAACAATATGGTCCAAGGACTGCAACAATTAACTGCGAATCAGTTACACCCAGCAGAACTTGGTTCGAGTCTTGCACTATCCACTTAAATGTCGTAAAACTCACAACAGTCTTCAAAATATGTGCAGTGGTGCCTAACAAGTATTACCTTGTTATCATTTAAACAAATACAAGCAAACACAAAGAAACAAATAATTTTGCCAAAACCAGAATATGAATCTCTTATAAGATAATAAGTACCTTTGAATTCCACAATATGAACACCCTATCATCAGACAATAAGTGTCTCTAAATCTTTTTTCTAAGAGTATACTCAGAACAACCACACTAGAGTAGCATAAAGCTATATTGGAAATGATAATGCAGTATGTCCAGAAAGCCTATAAAATCAAGCATACTAAAAGCAGCTTTCTACAAAAAAAAAGGCCGCCTTACAAAGAATATACTGTGGTTCAAAATATTTTACACAATTCACTTTTAACTGCAAATGCTTTCTTAAGTTCTCCTAATGACATCACCACATATTCTGAAGTACTTTTTTCTTTACTGATTTCACAAAATGACATCCCACAGTATGGACTGAGTACTGAAGCACACATGCTTTTTCTGGTGTATAATGATGCAGACATGCAATTAGATTGCAGTTCACGCTACTGTCTAGAGATGGACAGATGAGGATTTCACGGTTGAATATGTGTATCATAAATAATCTTTATGTTATATTTACTGATGGCTGAATGAATACTATACTAGTGGGATTTTGCATTACAAACTTTCTGGTCTTTAAAGCTGTGATTAAAAACAAAGAATGGGATTAATAAACTTAATCCACTATTGCATAGGGTTGGTACATGGTAAAAAACAAACACCAAATCCTACCAAATTCACAAATGTGGCCAATCTTCCAGACTACCAACCTGAAACAGTCCAGACATAGAATGTAAATGACAGTAAGCAGAAATGCCCATGGTTTAAAAACATATGAATTGTTGCATACCTCTCAACCTCTTAGCGCAAGAAATGTGGACAAAGCCATAAATAATCAGGTGCGGCTCGTGCTACAGGACTGCAGGACTACAGCCCTCCCACCTCTGTAGAAAAACAAAAAACAAAAACTAAACATAAAAACTGAAAAAGAAAACATATGTAAAATAAAAAACAAAAGTACACATCTGAACTCTGCACATGCGCACAGGCATTCAGACTGCTTTGACAGCAGTCTGGATAGAGGGGAAGGCAGAGATGCCCAGAAGTCTGTGCGATTACGACCGCACAGACACAACTTCAGACTGCTTTGACAGCAGTCTGGATAGAGGGGAATGCAGAGATGCACCTCAGATGCCCAGAAGTCTGTGCAGTGACGACCACACAGAACAGAGCAACTTCGGACTGCATCATCTGCAGGCTGAACCAGTGAGGAGGTACATTTCTGCAGGCTGGACCAATCAGGCTCTCAGAGGCAGGACTAGGACTGTACTGTGTGTGCGCATGGTACTGAGTGCTTGCACTTTGAGACTTCACATGTGCTTCGCATTGGAGTTATGTATCTGGGGACTTGTGTTTTATGAGCGTTGGATTTACTTTCCTTTCACATTGGATTTATGTATTTGGGGGGACTTGTGTTTCGTGACTTTTGTTCGAGTTGGATATACTGTCATTCTGCAGGTAAGAGTGTGTATCTGGAGACTTGTGTTTCGTGAGCGTTGGAGTGTGTGTGTGTGTGTTTCGTGAGCATTGGAGTGTGTGTGTGTTTCGTGAGCGTTGGAGTGTGTGTGTGTTTCATGAGCGTTGGAGTGTGTGTGTGTGTTTCATGAGCATTGGAGTGTGTGTGTGTGTGTGTGTGTGTGTGTGTGTGTGTGTATGTGTGTGTGTGTGTGTGTGTGTGTGTGTCTGTGTAAAATGCCCCAGTTGCTATATACTGGTGGCTAGAGAGAGAGAGAACTCATGGTGGCGGGTAGAGAATGCCTCCGGCTTGAACCCTGTACCTTGGATGCAGGTGGCAAGGGAATTCCCTACCCACCACCATTTGTAAACAATTTGCAGATTTTTGCCTCATATTTGTTCTGTTCTGTTCCTCATAAAATCTGTGGTTTCTGTATTTTTGTTACACAGTGGTGCAGTTAGTGGTGCAGGGGTAGCACTGTTGGCTGACAGCTGCAGAGTCTCTGGTTTGATTCTTGGCTACAGTGCTTTCTGTGTGGAGTCTGCTTCTGTTCTTCATAAAATCTGTGGTTTCTATATTTTTGTTTCCTTACACAGTCAGTGGTGCAGTGGTAGCATTGTTGACTGACATTTACAGCTTCTTTGGTTTGATTCTTGGCTGGGGTGCCTTCTGTGTGGAGTCTGCATGTCCTCTAATCTTACAAAGACATATGTCTGGAGTGTTTCTCCCTGGGCCTGTGCTGAAAATTGACTTTTGTTCCAAGTCGGACTTTCCTGGTTAACAAATGTTAAATAAATAAAAATGACAAGACATTTGAATTTCAGACTTCATATTCTTCAGAAAGTACACGGTAACACAAAACATTTTATTGTAGCAATTTTCTAAGTTTATAAGATGGATATTTGAAATTTGTCCATATTTTTTGGACTGTATTCCACTATTATTGGCATCATCCAGGTTTTCTGTGCAAAGCTTGAGAGCTATGGTGAGAACTGAATATGTTTGGGGACTGTATTCCCCCATTACTGGCTTTGCCCAGGTGTTTTTTGCTAAGAGGTTGAGAGCTATGATGAGAACTGAATTTACTAGGCACAGTGGTGCAGCGGTTAATGTTGTTGCCTCACAGCAAGAGGTTCTCCAGTTCGATTCTCAGCTGGGGTGCCTTCTGTGTGGAGTTTGCATGTTTCTCCCTGTGTTTGTGTGGGTTACCTCCAGGTACTCTGGTTTCCTCCCACATTCCAAAAACATGTGACTGGAGCATTTTTCCCTGGGTCTCCGCTGAAAATAAACTCTGTGGAACCTAGTCGGACTTTCCCAGTCAACAAATGTTAAATAAACTAAATTCTAAATGGTAGCCATTTAAGTTTGTCTTCCTCTCTTTCACAAAACAGCTGATTTGGCATAGTGGTATGTTGCTCTTACTGTTTTGCACAGGGTCCTGGGTTCAATACTTGGCAGTGAAATGTATGGTGGCAACACAGCATTTTATGCTAGCAACTTTCCAGCATTATACAAGCGATGTTTAAAATGTGCCCCTGGTTTTTCAGCTTTTGCCTCCCCCCCAATAAATGTTGGCTTTTTCCAGATTTCTTGTGCTGCAATGTTCAGAGACACAGCTGAGTGTCAAGTAGATTTTACAAGGAGCTGAGAGCTGCAGGGGAACACAAGTTTAGTGCTGCTTATGCTGAGTTTACTTGTATTGTTAATAACACAACAGGCAGTGTACTTGCTTTTGATACAGAAGGCTGTGGGTTCTACTCCCACAGTAGCTAGATGCATTGCTGATATGGTACTATGTTGTAAAGGGGGGTGGATGCTGCAGTCCTTTTTGGTGAAGATACCTAGTAACTATGAACCTGTTATCAGTTTGCCATCCATTCCCTATTGCAATATTACTAGCTTATCATTTTTCTAATGCAACATAGGCAATTTATTCCTCAAGGGCAACAGGCACTTTATTTGTAGATGAAACAATGAAATATAGAGTTCCTCTTCATTAGTTACAGATTTCTTTAATGTGGAATTATTTAGATGACTTTTACCACTTCAAAGATTGTGCATATTTACTGATACTGGTCGACTGTAGAAGTATGAGTAGACTTTTATGATGGAAATGTTCTGAACTGGGCTGTTTTGTCATTATTGGTGCATGCATTTTGTTTCAGTGTTTACTGGAAAAAATGTTCAAAACAATAAATTTAAAATGCCCTCTAACAACTGTACTGTATTGTACAAGGAATACAATTTAATACAATCAGGAAGGTGTATCAAAGAGCACATGTATGTTTCGTGTGCAAGGGGCCTATTATTTAAAAACAGCCCAAAGTTAATCTTTATCTGCCACTGGCAAAATGTATTTTCTTTGAATGTGGGTTTCAATGTTGTTTCAATGAATGTGAGTTTCAAGGACAGAAAAGTTTTAATGCTAAGTCTATTTTCATTGTGAGACTGCATTGCTTTGTTTTAGCAGATATTTATTAGTGTTTGTGCTGTAAAATGCAAAATAAAGCTTTCAAATGAAATCCAAATCATTGCAGAAGTAAAGCAGTATGCACATTACAGTGTTATGGTAAATGGGATGAAATAACCAAGGAATGGGACATTGGAATGGCTGCAGGGGGGAGGCTCCATTCAAGGGCAGCAAACTCAGACAGCCTCGGCTGAACTATACCTCTCAACTGTCCAGATTTTTGCAGAATGAATAGATTTTTGCTTCTTATTTTTGGTTTGTGCCTCATAAAATTTGTGTTTTTTTGGCAAATCATTTAGGAATGAAGTCACTAAATGACAGACATTAAGTTACAGACGTCATAACCTTCGGAAAAATGCATGCAAAAGCAAGACCTGTTATTCAAGCAACTGTCTTAAGTTTATACAAGAGCAATGTTTAGTACTGTTTGTATGTTCCCCCAATATATTTGGCCTTGTCCAGATTTCTTGCATTAAGAGGTTGAGAGGTACATGCAAATAGATTGCTTTACAGAATTAGGAATATCCAAACCTCTCAACTGTCCCCAATTTTGGCTCAAAATGTTGCTCTCCCCCTAATAATCCCTCCGCAAAATAGCAATTTTTGAAAAAAACGTGGAGGGATTACAATTATAAATAACTGCAATGATCAGAGTTATAGATTACTTTTATTTCATAAATGCATGTAGATTCTCGAATTTTGTCAGCTGCTCCAGTTAACAGTACTAATATTAAAAAGGTGTCCCTTCTTTGACAGGTTCTCAGCTGTATTGTGTGGCAATTTTATATTTCTGCATCACATTTTTGGTCCGTTTTTCATAAAATTGTGGTTTTCTGGCAAATTAGTGGCAAATCATTAAAGACTGAAGTTAGAAAATAATGGCAGACATTTGAGTTTCAGATTTCATACCCTTCAGAAAATTCATACTAATGCAAGACCTACTACTATTCTATTATCTTTCTAAGTTTATAAGAGCAATACTTAAAAATTGTCCTTATTTTTGGGCCTGTGTCCCACTTCTATGTATGGCTTTGTCCAGACTTCTTGCTCTGAGGTTGAGTGGTATGAGTGTCACAACCAACATAGTCAGCCAGGTACATTTCAAATTGTGACATACTTATTGCACCCCACTCCCCCATGTAGTGACTCTTGATGTGTCCAAGCAAGGCAAGGAGCAGTTATGCAGTGTAAGTATGCAGAGTATTCCCCCATCCAAGGTAGACACAAGTACGGCAGTGGCTTTTCATCTGTCCTTGATTTTGCAGAATGTTCTGGTTTTCTGTCATATTTTTATACTGTTGATTTATGCTTCTTATTATTCAGAAAATGCATGCTGTTGCAGTGTCCTGTTGCTCTGTGTTTAAATAGCAATGCTTATGACCATCAGGTAAGCTTGTCGGAGATTGTAAGATGCAAGTAAGCTTTAATAAGCATATTGTTAAAGAATTACCAACACTGAAAGCCTTTTTTGTTGTTGCCATGCAGAGAATATTTACATAACTAGATAACGTATAAGCCTTAGGTATTGAAATGCATATGACAGTATTTGTAATAAAGGACAGGATTACAGTATTTTCAGAAGCTCATTACATTTGTTGGAGACTTGCAGTCATCTTTGCAGGATTTACCCGTAAACTAAACAGAATGCCAATCTATCATGTGTGGTCCATAACTTGTGCAGGAATCCTTTAAGCAATTTACCTTGCGCTTGTTTCTTGTTTGTTGTTCATTTTTTACTTTGATCATGTCTTCCCCATGAAACAAGTAAATAGTTGTCAGGCAGCAGGTCTTTTTTGTACAATAAACATTTTTACAAGTGGGGGTATCACAGAGATTGCTACTTTCAGCATGTTATTTGGTAATTTTATAAAGCTGAATATAAATTATAATTAGAACTGCAGTGCAAGGAGAAGTGGTTTGAGTTTAGTGCTGCTTGTTTTTTTTATACTTGATTTTGACTGGCATTCCAGCAATGTATTTAAAAAGTAATTTATTTTTTCATGCCTCACAACCTTTGTGTTTCCATCTAGATATTAAGTAAGCTGTCATGTAGCCAATTCATTGAAATATTATTTTCTTCTACACTTCATTATGTCTTGATTGGACTCTCGTAATGATGGTTTGGCACCCAGGGCAGTGTATTTAATTAAAGTTCCAGTTGTTGTGGTTTTGAGTATAGCCCCACCCCTTTCTAGTTGACCACACCACTTCCCATTGGTCCCACCCATTCAGATGTCTCCTGCAGCCCCCCTTTAATTTGAATTCACCAGCCGCCACTGTAAATAATGGGGGACAAAGGTCTATAAATAAGGACAATTTTAAATACTGCTCTTACAAACTTAGAAAGTTGATAGAATAACAGGTTTTGCTTTAGCATGAAAGTTCTGAACATTGTGAAGTCTGAAACTCAAATGTCTGTCTTTAGTTTCTGTCTTCAGTCTTTAATGACTTGCTGATAATTTGCCAGAAACCACAATTTTGGGCATGCACAAGCCAGTGCATTTCTTTGTGCTGGTCCTAAGCCCTGATAAATGGGGAGGGTTGCATCAGGAAGGGCATCCAGCATAAAATTTTGCCAAATCATACATCCGGACAACAGTACAGATATACATACCGGAGAGGTCGAGGCCCGGGTTAACAACGACCGCCACCAGTACTGTTGGCCAACAGGGTGCTGGCGTAAATTGGGCTACTGTTGGCCGAAGGAGGAGAAGAGGGGGATGGCATGCCCGAAGGCAGGTAAAGGCTAGGACTGTGATAGTGAGGGTCGGAACTTTGAATGCTGGCAGTATGACTGGTATAAGGAGAGAGCTAGCTGATATGATGTACCCAAGGAAGGTTGGTATATTGTGTGTACAACAGACCAGATGGAAGGGGAGCAAGGCTAGGTGTATCGGAGGCGGGTTCAAATTGTTTTATCATGGTGTGGATGGGAGGAGAAATGGCATGGGGTTATCCTGAAGGAACCGTATGCTAAGAGTGTTTTGGAGGTGAAAAGAGTGTCGGATAGAGTGATGTTTATGAAGCTGGAAATTGATGGTGAAATGATGAATGCTGTTAGTGCATATGCTCCATAAGTTGAGTGTGTGATGGATGAAAAAGAAAAATTTCGGAGTGAGTTGGATGAAGTGGTGATGACTGTACCCAAGGATGAGAGACTGGTGATTGGAGCAGATTTCAATGGGCATGCTGGTGAAGGGAACAGAGGGGATGAGGAAGTGATGGGTAGGTATGGTGTTAAGCAAAGGAATGCAGAAGGTCAGATGGTAGTGGATTTTGCGAAAGGATGGACATGGCTGTGATGAATACATATTTTAATAAGAGGGAGGAGCATAGGGTGACATACAAGATTGAAGGAAGATGTACACAGGTGGATTATATCTTATGTAGAAGGGCCAGTCTGAAGGAGATTGGAGACTGTAAAGTGGTGGCAGGGGAAAGTGTAGTTAGGCAACATAGGATGGTGGTTTGTAGGATGACATTGGTGATCAAGAAGAGGAGGATGAGTGTGACGGCAGCACCAAGGATCAACTGATGGAAATTGAAAAAGGGCAATTGTGAGGTGGAGTTCAGGGAAGAGTTAAGACAGGTACTGGGTGGCAGTGAAGAGTTACCGAACAGCTGGGTAACTACAGCAGAGCTAGTAAGAGAGATGGCTAGAAAGGTGCTTGGTGTGACATCTGGAAAGAGGAAGGAGGACAAGGAGACATGGTGGTGGAATGAAGAAGTACAGGAGAGTATACAGAGAAAGAGGTTGGCGAAGAAGAATTGGGATTGTCAGAGAGATGAAGAAAGTAGACGAGTATAAGGAGATGAGGTGCATGGCAGAGAGAGAGGTGGCGAAGGCTAAGGATAAGGCGTATAAAGAGTTGTATACAAGGTTGGACACTAAGGGGGGAGAAAAGGACCTGTACCGATTGGCTAGACAGAGGGACCGAGCTAGTAAAGATGTGCAGCAGGTAAGGGTGATAAAGGATAATGAGGGAAACATACTCACAAGCAAGGAGAGTGTGTTGAGCAGATTGAAAGAGTACTTTGAGGGGCTGATGCATGAAGAGAATGAGAGGGAGAGAAGGTTGGATGATGTGCGGATAGTGAATCATGAAGTGCAGTGGATTAGCAAGGAGGAAGTAAGGATAGCTATGAAGAGGATGAAGAATGGAAAGGCTGTTGGTCCAGATGACATACATGTGGAAGCATGGAGGTGTTTAGGTGAAATGGCAGTGTAGTTTTTAACTAGATTGTTTAATAAAATCTTGGAAAGTGAGAGGATGCCTGAGGAATGGAGAAAAAGTGTTTTGGTACCAATTTTTAAGAATAAGGGTGATGTGCAGAGCTGTAGTAACTACAGAGGGATTAAATTGATCAGTCACAGCATGAAGTTATGGGAAAGAGTAGTGGAAGCTACGTTAAGAAGGGAGGTGATGATTAGTGATCAGCAGTATGGCTTCATGCCAGAAAAGAGCACTACGGATACGATGTTTGCTCTGAGAGTGTTGATGGGGAAGTACAGAGAAGGTCAGAAGGAGTTGCATTGTGTCTTTGTGGACTTAGAGAAAGCATATTATAGGGTGCCTAGAGAGGAGTTGTGGTACTGTATGAGGAAGTCGGGAGTGTCAGAGAAGTATGTAAGAGTGGTACAGGATATGTACGAGGGTAGTGTGACAGTGGTGAGGTCTGCGGTGGGAGTGATGGATGCTTTTAAGGTGGAGGTGGGATTACATCAAGGATCAGCTCTTATCCCTTTCTTATTTGCAATGGTAATGGACAGGTTGACAGACGTGATCAGACAGGGGTCCCCGTGGACTATGATGTTTGCAGATGACAAGAGGAATGAAGGTCAGCAGGACTAAGACAAAATATATGTGTGTGAATGAGAGGGGGGATAGAAGAATGGTGAAGATGCAGGGAGTAGAGGTGGCGAAGGTGGATGAGTTTAAATACTTGGGATCAAAAGTTCAGAGTAATGATGAGTGTGGAAGAGAGGTGAAGAAAAGAATACAGGCAGAATGGAGTGGGTGGAGAAGAGTGTCAGGAGTGATTTGTGACAGACGAGTACCAGTAAGAGTGAAAGGGAAGGTCTACAAGAGGGTAGTGAGACCAGCTGTTATATGGGTTGGAGACAGTGGCATTGACAAAAAGGCAGGAGTCAGAGCTTGACGTGGCAGAGTTGAAGATGTTAAGATTTGTACTGGGTGTGACGAGGATTGACAGGATTAGGAATAAGTATATTAGAGGGTCAGCCCAGGTTGGAAGGTTTAGAGACAAAGCCAGAGAGGCAAGATTACGCTGGTTTGGACATGTACTGAGGAGGGATGCTGAGTATATTGGGAAAAAGATGCTAAGGATGAAGCTGCCAGGTAACAGGAAAAGAGGAAGGCCTAAGATAAGGTTTAAGGATGTGGTGAGAGAGGACATGCAGGTGGTTGGTGTGACAGAGCAAGATCCAGAAGACAGGAAGAAATGGAAACAGATGACCAGCTGTGGCGACCCCTAACGGGAGCAGCCGAAAGAAGAAGAGATAATTTTATGAAAAACTGGCCAAAACTATGAGGCAAAAATCTGGACATACTGTTAAAATATGTACATTTGAAAGGTATGTACTGCACAGACTCTTAGGGGAGGTATATACTTAATGGGTGCACTAATGCAGAAAAACACCAGGAAAAAAAAGGCATCTTTGATGCTGTTTTAACAATGATCATATTACACCTATACGGCAATGCATATAACACTAGATATGTATTTATAAACATCAGCACCTCCCTCAGGCATCCAGTCTCCCACACAAACACAGTGAATAAACCATACCCTAAGCTATAGGTATATCCAACCTTTTCATTAACATAATATAATTCCCCTGCTCTGCACATTAACTGTATGTACACAGAGCAGTGAAAATCCTGTCCCACTTTAGCTGTCTAATGTCATCAGAACACATAAATATCGCTATGTGTGAAATGAATATTAACTGTAAAGACATGGACCACTATATAAAACTAAGTGTTTTGTTGATGTAAATTTATCTGTCCATAAGGGCTGAACAACAGATTGGAACCCCTCCCAGAATTCTGACAGCATCTTATAGCTCTCAGATGATATGTTGCCAGTCAGCCTTAATGATCTCATTATAACTCTAAAAATACATCTCTTGGGATATTGCAGAATGTCTTGTTTGGTTTATTAATATACTTTTTACCTGGTGTCACAGAAATAGTTTGAATTTTATATATATATATCTATGTGTGTGTATATATATATACATATATATATGTGTATGTATATATATATATATATATATATATATATATATATATATATATATATATATATATATATATATATATGTATGTATATATATATATATATATATATATATATATATATATATATATATATATATATATATATATATATATATATATATATGTATGTGTGTATATATATATATATATATATATATATATATATATATGTGTATATATATATATATATATATATATATATATATATGTATATATATATATATATATATATATATATATGTATATATATATATATATATATATATATATATATATATCATCTTGATAAATCTTAATCTAGCCTCAAAATAAGGAACATCTTAGTCTAATTAGATATTATTTCTTTAAAATACTGAATATTATCTTACTTAAATTCTATACCAAATATGACTAGTCCAATTATATTTGCAAATAACTTTCAAAAGGGAATTTGTACTCTGATTGAAAAAGATACAGCTCGTCTTATTTTCATTAAATTTAAGCTTCAGCATTTTTTCAAAAATTTTCAGACTTCTCTAAATGAACTGTAGAAGATCAGAGGTAGTTAAGGTAAGTAAAATATCATCTGCAAGTAATATTTTGAAACAAAATTTGTGTACTCACTATAGCAATAGATCCTCCATGTTGTCTGTCTCCGTCTGGTTCAGTATGTGGGACTTCAGATCCAACTTGGATTTGATACCGGCCAATTCAAAGGTCTTTAGCCAACAAGCTGTGGGGCTTTGGAACTGACTCGGATCCAAAACTGACCAATTCAAAAGTCTTCAACCTGCTTGAATTTGCCTCCCTTACCCATAACTCCCTACTCCTCCATCAATCCCCAGATCAAGTTTGCCCCATGAGATAGACATAATGATATAATTTACACAACTGAAAATATATCTTTCGCCTTTTCAGATAAGACAACCAAGAAGAAAGCAAGACTCCAAAAGGTGAACTAAATGACCCTCAGTCTCTGGTCATCGCAGGAGGAAAAACTCGCTATGTCAACATAAAGCCAGGGGACAGGAGGGCAGGAAGGTTGAACCAGATGGAGACGGACAACATGAATCTATCATTATGATGAGTACATAACTTTCGTATCGATGTCTGATTAATCCGGCTTCAACCTGTCGGACAGAGCCCCTAGCCATGAACATTCCTCATGAGGAACTAAGGAAGGATATTCCATAACACAGTGGAGCCAAAGAAGCCATGTATCTAGATATAATGTCCAACTTGCAATGTGATACAAAGGTGTGGTGACCCAGCCAAGTGGCAGCAGAATAAGTGTCATCCACAGGAACTTTAGAAAGGAAAGCTGTAGAAGTAGCTCCGGCCCTTGTTGAATGACCTTTAGGCTTGTGTAGAAGAGTCTTACCTTTCAAGAAATATGCAAACAAAATGCAGTCTGACAACCACTTGGATAAGGTCATTTTAGACACAGGGGGGCCCAGCCTGGGTTTTAAAAAGGAGACAAACAGCTGACTTGACTTCCTGAAAGACTTCGTACAGTCAAGATAGAATCTGAATTACCTATGTATGTCCAGATAATGTAAAAGGTATCACCTAACAAATGTCAAGTAAATAAAATAAATAAATATGTTGGAAAAATTGGGAAAAAATCCAGGAAGATGAATGGAACTATTAAGGTTATTCTCTGAAGCAACCTTAGACAGAAAAAGAACAAATAAGGGGGGTGAAGAGTCAAGCGCTTGCAACTCTGAAATCCTTCTTGTGGAAGTAACCTCCACTAGGAACAAAGTCTTCCAAGACAAAAGCTTCAAATCTGAAGAAGCTGAAAGTTTAAAAGGAGGAACGGCTAAAACCTGCAGAATGAAAATCCATACCTCTCAACCTGGAAACATCAATAATCTGGAGAAAGGCCCATGAAAAGTAGGTACTACTGGCCAAAAATCAGGATGCTGATTAACACACAATTTACATACATAATCATATAACCCCATCCTCTCCAGTATAATTGTGGGATACCGACATGAAGATTGAAGTCACTAAATAATAAAAAGTAATAGCAAGAGATTAAAAACAAAATATGACTGAGGTGTTGTGTGACCCCCAGTTGTAATTAAAATTAAGGACATGTCTGCCAGTATCCTAATGGGTATGTGCAATATGAGCGGTCAGTTACTTCTTTCACAGAAACAAATGCATGAGCTTTCTACCACACAATCACAATACCTGGTTAAGAGAGATACACAGGTGCACTCTTGGAAGTAATCAGCATATAACTTGAGAAAAGGATTAGAAACTGATGCAGCAATATAAAATCTGAGTATTTCACTCTATATATATCCTCCTATACTGCTGTTACACCTGTGCGACTGCTGCATGGCCAATTGTACCTGGTCAAAAAGAACAAAAGTGTGTATGGAATATACAGCTAATTCCCAAAGTCGACAAAACTACAATAAGCTGCTGAGAGTGACTCCACATACAAGTATAAAACCACCTCAACTGAAAATGCCAACTCAGTTATTTCCTCTTGACAGACATAGCAAGTTCAGCAGCAGTCAAAATGCCTCTTTCCAGTGTGCACAAGCTAGGCCAGCCTCAGTATTAAACACAGATGACACCACCAAGATATCTCTGTCAGCCACCCAAACAGAAAATATTTTAAAATGTTTAACTAGAAGTACTTCTCACCTGAAGTTTTTTTTCTTCTCAAATATAACAGAAGAAAGTCCTAGAATTCCACCTGGAATAAGTCTATAGCAAAAATACTAATCAACCAGAATTCTCCAAATAGAATGACTCAGCACCACTAAACAAAACATCCCACACTCACTTTTGGCAATAAGAGCCTCTTCATTCGGATTCACTTCAGTTCTGCGCCTAGCATACTCAGTTTTCCTGGGCCTTAAAAGACACCCTCACTAAAACCCGTGTTTAGAGAACAGTATCCCAGCACCATTTTCCCTCCCCACCTGTATAAACACATCTTTAATGGACTGCAATTCAAAACAACAAAGCCAAAGAGGAAAACAACTGCAGAGATACATGTTTTATAGAACCCATGGGATCATATAAAGCACCAAATATTCCTTTATGTGTTGTTGATGGCAGACATTTGAATTTCAAATTTCATACTGTGGTGGTGGTGCTGCGGTAGCGTTGTCGCCTCACAGTTAGACGTTGTCCTGTTCGATTCTCAGCTAAAGCATCTTCTGTATGGAGACATGCGTGAATGGGCATACCTTCGTTGAAGGTTGTGCGTCAGAGCTGGCAACTCGGCATGTAAAAATCTACTGCCAATCATTAGCGGACCGGAGTTCCACTGTGGCGACCCCTAACTGAGAAAAGCCGAAAGACACAACAACAAATATCCCTCAGTAAATACATAACAATGCAAAATCTGTTATTCTAGCAACTATATGAGTTTACAGGAGCAATAAATATTTAAAATCTGTCCCTAATTTTGAGCCTTTGTCCCACTATTATTTTTTGGGGATTTCTTGCTCTGAGAGATTGAGAGGTATGCAACCATCCAATGCAATTGACAAAAACTTGTCTGGTTTAAGAAAACTGCATAAAACGCAAGCTTAATTTGCGCTTTAACTTACTGAAGAAGACATCTACCAAAATAGCATATCCCAAAAAACAGTTTGCTTACCAATACATAAATGCGGCCGTCACTTGCAAAGCATTTTACAAACCTAACTCCCCTTTACCCCTACAAACACTTATTAAAACTGCAAACAACAGCAATAACGGGGAAATGACAACATCTGCTGGATTATGTTTTCCCTTCTTCTATTTATACTTGGTTCTACATTATGTGGGATCTCCACATTTTGCACAGCCGAGGTGCAGTTTAATGTTGGTTTCCCCACGCACTGGATATGATCAGTAATGAGTTATAATTACGTGTATGTCTGTCTGTCTGTCTGTCTGCCTCCTGGTACTGGAATGGTAAGGTACGGTGCAGTTGCTATGTTTATTACTCAGAAAATGATCACCTAATGAGTTATAATTATGTGTGCATCTCTCAGTAATGGAATGGCACAATTCAGTGTGGTTGCTATGTTTATTACACAGAAAATGATCACCTAAAACTGCATACAAATATTTCACTGACATAATGGAAGACAGCGCTAAATCACCAAACAGACAAATTACTAAATGCACTAAAAAGCACGTATTTTAACTGCACTAATAATTGGGTAATACATAATCCACATTTTGGAGCTGGAAGGTTGAGACCAAGAGCGACAGAATCAGGCACAAATCCAGAAATAATCACAAGCCGTTTTTAAATTATTAGTACTACTAGTTGGTGGCAAAGTTGTACTGTAAGGTATCATGAATTAACATGCACTTTCTGAACTAATCACCATAATTATTTAAGTGTAATCCTTCACAATGTTATGAGGTGTTAGGCAGGAAATTGCTGGAGGGACAGGTTCATAACCCAGAGACTGCCCATCCTATGGAATAGACTTCCCATACATGTCAAGCAGAGCATCTCACTGACCCTCTTTAAGAGAAATCTTGATGAATGGATGGGAAACAGAAAATTCACCCCAGGGATAACTCGAGTGACTCTATTCGACAGTGGCACTGGGAACTAAGGTTGGATGGCACTGTGCCAGGTCAATCCTATGGCTAGGCTTGTAAAGGCCCCAGTGCCATTAGCCTAGTACAAGCCTATGAATCTATGAAATGACTAGAGTAACATCTGAGCCCCAATTCAGGGATCTCCCTGAAGGAACTGCACAAGAAACAAGTTGTTACACTTAATATTTGGTTCTGCACTGCACAAAGGGATGCTTGCTTCCTGTAATAAAATGGTGTTTGTGATCCCTTCAGATGAAGGTATGGATGCATGAGACTTACATGCATTTGCTTCACAGTGCCACAAGAGTGAAATTCTGCAAACTGTTGGATTTCTTTTTCCAAAAGCAATTTGTGAATGTTTGAAAACGTTATGTTCTGCATATCATTTCCAATAAATAAATGCAGCACAGGCACAAAACCGAAGATGAAATAAATGAACAGAGGTCACAAGACTGACAGTCTGTATTTTTGCTTTTCTTATAATCGCTGCGAGGCGCTATAGTATTTGCAATTCTAGATAGCCTTTTGCAATATATAGAAATAAAGAGGTATGAAGTATGTCAGGCTTTGGCATGAGTGTACATGCAATACACTGAGTGTGGTTTGGAAATGCAATGTGCAAGAAATGGTTAAGCCCAAGTACTGAGATCCCTATTTCTGCAGTACATGATATTTCGAGTTTCACACAAATGGCATCCTCGTATTAACAGTTAGGCACTACCACACTGAAAATCGAGATTTGAAGGGGCCACTCGTGAATTCGTGGCACCCTATTATTTTGTCCCCTAAAATAGTAAATACCAAGGAATTCGCTACAATTGAGAGATATGTGAAAAGCAGATCCCAGAGAGGGACCGGATCCCGTACTCTGGGATGAAGAAGAAAAGTATCTTTGAGAAAAGCCTTGTAAATCCTGAAGGAAGCCAAAGGTACACTGACCCTACCAATGTGAAAATTGGAAATAGCTGCTAACTGTACTTTGATAGTAGAAAAGCTAGAACCTGAACTAAACAACTTGGTTAAAATATCCAAGACAGACTCCAAAGGGGCAGAAAAAGGGTCGAGACCCTGAGCCTCCACCCACATCACAAACCTTGTCCACTTACTGATATATACTTTTCTAGTAGACAAAATATGAGCAACCACCTAAGAAAGCTTTGTATTCCTGGCAATCAATGGAAGTGGAGGAACCTTTGGTCAATCTGAGAACTGAAACCAGACCTACCAGATGAGAAATGAGATCTGGAATAGGATCCAGTACCCAAGGAGGGCATTTCAGAAGAGGCCAAAGGAAGGGAAACCACACCTGACAAGGCCAAAAAGAGACAATGAGGATCACTGTGGCTCTGCAGTGGGCTGCTTTCTGTAGAAACTGTACCATTAAAGGAACTGGGGGATTAGCATAAAGACATCCTGGGGGCTAAGCAAGCACCACAGTGCCCCTGGTTGACTGACCTGGAGGGGGAATGATGGCATAATATCTGTTGCACCTTGTGCTGGACAGGTAAGCAAAGAGGTTGCAGTATGGTGTATCCCAACGCCAAAAAATCTGAGCTGCCAGTGCTGGATTTAGGGACCACTCATGAGGCAACAAAATGCTCCAGCTAAGGCTGTTGGCCAGAATACTGGACTTCCCCAGAATATGTGGCTACCAGAAACCACTGAGAGGAGGTCATCCACTGCCAAACTCTCATGACTTCCAGACAAAGAGGGTAAGAAGATGTTCCCCCTACTTTGTTGAGATACCAGATGACTGACATATTTTCCATCTGTACTGCAACCACATCTCTGTGAAGGGCATTCTGAAAGGCTTGCAATGCAAGCTGGACCACTCTCACCTCCAGAACAATGATGTGAATAAAGGCCTTTGTGAAAAACCAGGACCCTTATACAGTCCTCTCTTCGAAATGCCCTCCCCCATCCATGAGAAAGGCATACGTGGTGACTGTGGCTGAAGCAGAAGGAATTACAAATGGTTTCCTTTTGGTTAAAAGGGAGACTGTAACCACCACTGAATTTGTTTGTGGCACACCTTCTTAAACTGTACAGAGAAATCCAAGGGATGAGTCAAGAAGGACCACTGAACAGCCAGAGTCCATTGTAAGGCCCTCATATGATATCTAGCTAAGGGAACCATTCCTATCAATGCAGTCTCCCCATCTTGCTCACTCCTCATCAGAGTGTCCTTAACCTTGGGCCTAAACAAGGAGGACCCGTCAAAAGGGGTACTGATTGTGTAACTTGAAGGATGCTTTGAAATATTCCTCAATAGCATCCAGGCATGACACTGCATTGCAATATCGGAACCTGCCGCTCGAAATGCTCCATCAGCTGCATTAGAGAGGAGTCTTACTGAAATATTGTTGATGGAATCCAAGGTGGGCAACTGAGTCGCCAGCTTTTTCCGAGTATCCAGAGACTACTGTGTCTTGGGAATACTTGAGACAAAGGCCTCCAGAAACACTGACTCTTCTAGAGAAGGGACTTTGATGGCAGAGCCTCCATGCTGGCAAAGTAGTTCCAATAAATTGCCGAAAGAGGTGTCATTGTGCAGGGACTTAGGGGAACCTTCTTCTTCCTTGAGGTCAGAATCTTCAGTGAAGGAATCCTTCAGAGAATCCCAAGTGCTTCCTCTTGCACTTTGTCTTCCCTGAAACCTCCCACTTTGACAAGTCCAAGGAGGAGGGGAAAGTGTCAGGAAGCCCTGTCATGGGGACTTACTGGAGGATGACTAATGTAGGTTATCTTGGAGTGGACTAATGACTGGTCAGAGGAAAATTGAGAATGGGGGCCAGCTAGAGAAATTTGACCCTTCTCTCTAGAATAGAACATCCTCAAAATAATGTCAAAGGCCAAAGTGGTGGTGGGCCTCTCGGATGAAAGGGTTTCAGAAACTAGGGCTACCAAAGATAGCCCAGAACCCAAGTGAGCCATGCCTGGACCAAACACTGAGATTAGAGCTGAGCTATCCAAAGCAGAAGCCCTGAGAGAAAGTGACAATCTCAAAGCAGGAACTGTCGACCCCAACCGGGAAACCCCAGGTTTGGAGCCACTGCTCCAAGGTGCCAAAAGCCCCAATCAAGTCAGGGTTGAGGCCGCCAAGGAATTAATGGAGCTGAAGGATCCAATCCTGAGGGTGGACACTTGCCTGGCTCTGAAGACTTCAGATCTGAATGTGCCAAAGGAGGAAATCAGAAGGATGGAGCCGAGGTTCCCAGCAATATACCCGGACCCAAGCAGATAAGGCCTAATTGCATTTGTGCCTGCAAAAAGGACCTCATCAGCTGCTCTAGATCAGTGGTTTTGATGCTGCCCACTGACTTCAATGATCAAATGGAAGAAGCCACACAGGATGGTTTGGAGGGTCAATAAGAAGACAATCCTGCATGACAGACCTGAGATGGAGAGACATAGAACCAGGGTGGAACAGGGAAGGTTTCACCAACTGAAGAGATGGAGTGTTGATGGAAAAAGGAGAAGCCACCCTAGCCAAAGGTGCCCCTTTGACCAGAAATGGCTTTGGAAAACTTGGAACTAGAGAGACAATCTTGCCTGATTTGGACGGTGAAGGTGATCAGCTCCAAGGTGTCAGAGCAGATATTAGCACCAGGATTGCAATAGTAGCCCAAATTCAGGGGACATTCAGATCCATCGAACCCAAAGGAGCAGGTCCAAAAGTGCAGGCCGAAGATGACTGTTTCTGCTCCCATTTAGCCACCTCGGAGTCTTATGTCCAGGACTTCGGTGACCCAGTCTTGGGATTCAGAGGAGAAGCCATTCTGTAAGCGGAAGTAAGAGCTGAGGAACTAGAAGCTAGAAGCCCCTGCAAAATGAGTTTGGCCATGCACTCATTTATGACTTGTAAGCCAAAGCACTTACAAATGGAGGACCCTGAATCAAGATGCCTGGGACTGAAACAATAAACACATTTTACATGCATGTCCTGAGACAGCAACTTGTGCCCAAAGAGCACACGTTTTAAAACTCTTGTCCATCCTAACTAGTGGTACAGGCAAAAACACAGAAACTCTACACAATGACAAATGGGAAAAAGGGTGAGAAGGGAAAGGGATAATAAAGTATACTACATATCTAACGACAAAGCCCTACCTAACACTACTAGGACATTAACTGCTCACAGGGGTAAGGGAAGAAAAAATCTTACCAAAAGATGCTGTGCTAACCTTTCAAGAACAAAACGGAAAGCAGAGCCAAATACCAAACTGCAGACACGAATGGTGGCAAACTAGACCTGGGGATTGATGGAAGAGTGGGGAGAAGAGTGGGGAGTTATGGGTAAGTGAGGCGGAGCCAAGTGGCTAAAGACTTCTGAATTGGCTAGTGCTGGATTCGAGTCGGATCTGAAGTCCTACAGGTTGAAGACAGATGGAGCAGACAACAACAGATCAATAATTTTCACTTATTATATAAAACCTTCATTATTCTTTTTCTGTTATGCTGAATTTGGAAATGGTTCAGTTAATAAAGCACATAAAAGAGGACAGACAGGTAACCCTCCTTTGTCTCCCCTATATTTATTGACAGTCATAAGTATACCCATTAATTAATTAATTGTTTTTTTTCTACTGCTGCCTACTGATCCTCACCCCCCCCCCCCCACCAGCTCACCCATTTATTCCTTCCTCACGGCAACAGAGAGTGGGTCACCATTAATGAAAGCATCATGGGTGGTTTGAGGTTTTTTGCTTTATGGCCCTACTTCTCCAGGTGCTTGACTAAGCATTAGAGGGGAAGACCAGGTCATCCTTCATTTCAGCAAGCAGACCCACTTCCTTCCCTGAAGCACAGAAAGTGGTTTCTCCACTCTACACTGGAAAAATAACACTTCCTTATGTGTTCCCTGAGCAACTACAACCCTCCTCTCCTCCAGAGAGAGGTGAACAGGCCATACCACTTCAGTCCTTTCTTTTCTTGCTAGGTTCTTCCAGTGTGAGGGCCACTAACTGAATCTCTGGGTTGCAGTAAAGGCTCCGTCACTCTGTGCCATGGAGCCAGGCATTCTAATATTTTCATACATGATTTACAGTTGTTTTGTAACACACCTGATAGTCTAATGAAAGCATCTGTGAAGCCATACATTTGTAATACCTTAAACAAATATTGTCAATTTAAATTATTAAAAGCTTTTCCTATATCTAAAATTATAGGTGCCAATTCTTATTATAATCAGTGAAATCAGTTAATGTTAAGAATGTTTTAATATTATCCTGCTTTTTTCCTTCTAATAATAGAACCTGCTTGATCTACATCTATCAATGCTGGGAGTATTAACTGTAGTATTTTCAACAGGATTAATATAAATATCTTACAGCCAGTGTCTAATAATGATGTTCGGTATTTATGAGGAGCACAGATTTAAGCTTTTAGACTGTTTCAGTACAGGAGTTGTCAGTATACACCGCCAAGAAGGGAAACCAGATCCTTACTTTGTATGCTAAAAAAAATTTGTTTTATCAACTGAGTGATATTCTGTGAAAATAATATAAAAATTTTGGGAATAACTCCATCTGTTCATGGATCATTGTACTTCTTTAATCTTTGCATCCGTTAGATTATTTCTAACTTGGATATAGACTTTATTAAAGCTCTAATATTCCCTTTAGTTAATCTATTTCACATTTTTATTACTAAAGGCAATCATTAAATTTGTAAAAAAATATTATATCTGCTTTATTATTAATGACCTCAAAATGTTTCCTACAATCTAGAAAGATGTTTCCAATGTCAGTAACTAATTTCTTTTTAACAGGATGATGACTGCAATTTACCTAATTTGTTAAGTTTAGGAACCAGCCAGAAATGGGACAGCAATAAAATGAAAGGATCATATGTAAGTGGAATATGCAAATATCAACATTTTATGGCAAACAGTCCAGACAACTTTACAGTAGACGAAGGGAGTCCCGCCACCTCACACTGTTGGAAGTGAAAGGATTGGTGGACAACCAGATTAACTGTACCTTCATGTGACTTGCAGTGTCACGCAGCTGCATGGCCCAGCCTAGCCATAGGGATTAGTCATGGAGGTGACCACTGTATGCACCATACTCCCCATCATGGTGTTTCCTTTCTTTTTGTATCTCTCCCCTCCAATGTCTTTTGTCCAGTCTTCACCATCATCAGCTGTCCTCCCTTGGTCTGCATCTATTCTTTGTGCCCCCATTTACGTCAGTACCTCCTATGTCTGTTTGTCCCTGCTGTCATCTCTATACCCTCCTTCCTACTCAAGCCATCTCCATGCTACTTTGCCCCCACCACCCTTCTTACAAAAAAATAAAATGTGCTTGCCCTTCTACCTTTCTGACTGTCTTATCCACCCCTTCCTTTCCATCTACAATATAGACATAGTAGGGAGTCTGGGACTTTGCTGTCTAGGTCTTGTCTGGCCTATCAGCTGTACCTCTAATGGCTCACTATGCTGTGTGAAGTGCAGAAGTTAAAGAAAAGGCAGTATTAAACACTACACCCTTTCCACCCCCATCAGTTGCTCACATGACCACATTTTTCTAATTGGCTATCAGTCCCTTAATATGGCCATACTCCCTGCCATAGAGTTTATCTCCCAGAAACAATGTACCTAATCATCTCTCAACCTCAGATATGAAAGCTGCATCACAAATTATTGTTACTCTAAGCCCAATAGTAAGGAGTAGGGTACCAGCTGATATTTTAGCTTCTGAGCTAATGAACATTTCATCACACTATGACTGTGGACTCACTGGCTCCAATCACTACCAAAACTATCGGCCATGTATTACCATCAGTACAACTGTTCTATCAGGTTGCCAACTTGCAGACCATCACACACCAGTCGCTTCTTGTTTCTAGCCTTACTAAAATTTCAGAAGTCAAATATTTTATCCCTATCTCACAACAATATAACCCATTCCCAACCTACATTTTATGATTATGTTCTTTCCAGGTGCTGATATAAAACAACTTCCCATGTCTCATGAAAACTCAGCAAAAAATTCTGCCAATTTACAATTCTAGTAACATAATCCAAGTAATATATCTGTGTATAACTTTAACAATGTAATGTTCATATCCAAGTGACCCTTAATTTTGTAAACAAATTCTCCCAATCATGATCTGGCAGAGCAACTCCTAGCATAACTGATACCAACATAATTTAGCTATGACTAATTAACTATGACCAATCCAAAGTGTTCCTGACTTCCTGATCCACTGTACATATCTTGAGCTTTGTAAAATCTAACCCCACAAAGCATGAAACTTGGAAATCATCACAGATTAAGCATAAGTGTGTGTGTGTGTGTGTGTGTGTGTGTGTGTGTGTGTGTGTGTGTGTGTGTGTGTGTGTGGGGGGTCTACTTTAACCCATCGAAATAATACTTCAGTGAAACACAGTTTCGCTAATCTGGTTTCACAAAAGTGCATTTCTCCAGAAATGCACTTTCGCAAAGCTACAGTTCACCAAGATTATTGCTGGAGATCGCGGTACAGTGGGGCTAAGGGAATTTTCCCTTTTCCTCACTGTATTGCGATCTTGCAGCTGGTATATATTAGTAGCAGGGGTGGGGGGGGCACATCCCCTCCCACATGGGGTCTGCAGTGGGGCTTGCCCCCTGCATAACTAACTGTAGTATATTTGACTTTTTTTTTATGCTTCGATGATCTGTAGTTTCGCAAAAGTGCATTTCCAGAGAAATGCACTTTCCTGAAACTGGACTATCGAAACTGAGTTATATGTACACATTTGTGTGTGTGTGTGTGTGTGTGTGTGTGTGTGTGTGTGTGTGTGTGTGTGTATACACACACATACAGGATATAAAACATTTACACACCCCCTGTTGAAATGCTACGTTTTTGTGATATAAAAAAATGAGACCACAATAAATAATTTCAAAACTTTTCCCACCTTTAATGTGACCTATAACCTGTGCAATTCAACTGAAAAACAAACATCTGTTAGGGGAAAAATATAAAAAAATAAAAAAAAACATACAATAAGCTGGTTGCATAAGTGTGCACACCCTTAAACTAATACTTTGTTGTGTGTGCACACCCTTAAACTAATATTTTGTTGAAGCACCGTTTAATTTAATTGCAACATTCAGTCTTCTTGGGTACACACCTGCCATCAATTAAAGAGACTCTGATTAACCCCAAATAAAGTTCAGCTGTCCTAGTAGGATTTTCCTGACATTTACTTAGTTGCCTGCTACAGCAAAAGCCATGGTTCACAGAAAACTTACAAAGCATCAAAGGGATTTCATTGTTGAAAGATATCTGTTAGGAGAAGGGTACAAAAAAATTTCCACAGCATTGGATATACCATGGAACACAGTGAAGACAGTCATCAAAAAGTGGAGAAAACATGGGACAACAGTGATGTTGCAAAGAACTGGAAGTCCCTCCAAAATTGATGAAAAGAAAAGACGAAAACTGGTCAGGGAGGCTGCCAAGAGACCTACAGCAACACTGAAGGAGCTGCAGGAATTTCTGGGAAGTACTAATTGTGTACTACATTTGACAACAATCTCCCATATTCTCCATATGTCTGGACTATGGGGTAGGGTTGCAAGACGGAAGCCTTTTCTTACAAGAAAAACATACAGGTCCGGCTAAAATTTGCAAAACAATACAGCAAATCTCCCAAAAGCATGTGGGAAAACGTGTTATGGTCTGATGAGGCCAAGGTTGAACTTTTTGGCCACAATTCCAAAAGGTACGTTTGGGACAAAAAACAGCACTTCACATCACCAAAAGAACACCATCCCCATGGTGAAGCATGGTGGTGGCAGTATCATGCTTTGGGGTTGCTTTTCTTCAGCTGGAACTGGGGCTTTAGGGAATTATAAACAGTTCCAAATACCAGTCACTTTTGGCCCAAAACCTTCAGGCATCTGCTAGAAAGCTGAAGATGAAGAGGAATTTCACCTTTCAACACGACAATGACCCCAAGAATACATCCAAATCAACAAAAGAATGGCTTCACCAGAAGAAAATTAAAATTTTGGAATGACCCAGCCAGAGGCCAGACTTGAATCAAATAGAAAATCTGTGGGGTGACCTGAAGAGGGCTGTGGACAAGAGATGCCCTCGTAATCTGACAGATTTGGAGAGCTTTTGAAAGGAAGAGTGGGCAAATACTGCCAAGTGAAGATGTGCCATGCTGATAGACTCCTACCCAAGAAGACTGAATGCTGTAAGTAAATCAAACGGTACTTCAACAAAGTATTAGTTTGAGGGTGTGCACACTTATGCAACCAGCATATTGTCTGTTTTTTTATTTTTTCCCTTAACAAATTTTTTTGGTTTTTCAATTGAATTGTACAGGTTATGGGTCACATTAAAGGTGGGAAAAGTTTTGAAATGATTTATTGTGTTCTCATTTTTTTATATCACAAAAACCTGGCATTTTAACAGGGATGTGTAAACTTTTTATATCCAGTGTGTGTGTGTGTGTGTGTGTGTGTGTGTGTGTGTGTGTGTGTGTGTGTGTGTGTGTGTGTGTGTGTGTGTGTGTGTGTGTGTGTGTGTGTGTGCATACATACATATATATATATATATATATATGTATACACACATATATATATATAAACATATATACATTTATGCATATATATATATACACACACACACACACACACACACACACACACACACACACACACACGTCTACTTCTAAATTTCAAAGTTTTAAAAACCTCAACTTTCTTATAGTAGATCACAAGTTCAAAGTTTTGAAACTTCGAACCATTTAAATGGAGATTGCTGTGCAGGACGTAATGGTATATTTACCGTTTTCCTCACTGTAGTGCGATCTTGGAGTTGGTATATTGAATTATCAGGGGGTGTGGTGGATGCTTGGGGGGCTTGCCCTCCTGCAAAAACGTAAAGAAAAAAATTATTGTTTTTATTTAAATTTCAAAGTTTCACAACTTCGATTTTATGGTCTCGACCATAAGGAAGTTGACGTTTTGACACTTAGAAATTTAGAAGTAGACCCATATGTGTGTGTGTGTGTGTGTGTGTGTGTGTGTGTGTCGAAAGATTTTACTCTTCTAACATATTCTGGAAGAATCACACCAAGTTCTTGTAAGCAAGTAAAACAGCTTTATTTTTACATGCATGGAGATCTGCTACATGATAGTAATATGCCAGCAGTCTGGCTACTTGTACTTTGAGTTCTCCTTATATAGACCCTCCTGCACGTACATACACGTAGCACACAGAACATTCATTAAAATTGATAGTTTGATTACTTGTTTTTACCAGCCAGTACCACAGTTATTCTTGCACCATTAACTTTATCAGCAGTTTAAGATTAACTCCTGCATTCCTCAGTGATCAACATTTTCCAGAACATTTCAGTTTGCAGTGAACATTTTTCTGCTTAACCCTTTAAATACAGAATACAAAATATGTTGACTTCAGTATTTTTCCACATTTCCCCCCTTACAACATTTTGTATACTGTTTATTTTACACAATCCCAGATATGTTGTATACCTTCTCATAATCAGAGAAATATGCTTTTGTAGCATTGGCAGAGATAACCTTCGATATTATCATTTTGATACATGGTATGCAACAGCAGCCAAGCAGCAAAAATATGATTGCACCAACACATACAGCAATTAAAATGTTCATCAACACAGAACCCCAGTTTCCAAACAGATTTTGGAAAAAGTCAGTCAAGGGTTTGGACCAGGTTTAGTCAGTTCAAAAACTTGTTGAACTATTTTTCCTTCGCCGCTAGGGTGAAATCGGCGCCATACGGTTCTGCAACACTACTGTTCTGTCCGCCACCAATTCTAGCGCTGAAAATGTCGCATTACTCAGAGTCTCTAACAGTTTTGACAGTTTTCTCAGTTCCCAGATGGATTTTACTGTCCCATACGCTGGCAAAATACCAGCCCAAGCAATTACATCATCGCCTAGGTCCATATGTGAGAGTCCTTTGCTGCTGTCGTGTGCCAAGTCATGGTGATAAATCCATGACGCATCAATGTTACCTACGGGATTAATAGGTTTATTAAGAGAACGTGCATTTTGTATTTTACTTTGAGGTAATACATTTGCGTGTCTGATAGCTGGTATCAGATATCCCAAAAACAACTTCCTGACCAGCCATATGGTAACCATTTATATGCTTTCCTACCACAAATAAAATAACAATCATTTGTTTTGATGGTAATATTGGTTGCAAATTCATAACTCCCATTTGGCTTTAGTCCTTTAAATAACAGGCCATATACATACAGCATTTTTCAACAAAACTAATATCATTTACATTGATGTCTTTTTTTATAGCTCCAAACTTGGTCTCACACTGCCCTTCTAGGGTACAATTATGAACTATTGTCAAATTACATTGGCTCAGCCCCACCTTAACTTTCCCAATCTTTTGAAAACACACTGTTCCATTTTGGCGCCCCAGAAGAGGCAGCGCCACCTTGTCTCTCAGTGGTACTTCTGTGGTTTCAAACAACAAACTATTCCAAGTATCATTTATTCCCAGAGGGGCTGTCCCTAACATTAAGCCACTGTGTACAGTAGGTATTGCAGTACATACCCAACAATTTGAGACATCCATTGAGGATGCATATGCATATTTAATCGCTTGATATGTATTAAAGTTTGGATGCCAGCTGGTGTGTTTGTCTCTTTTTGAATGGCTAGCTTCATTAAAAAACAAAAATATTACAATCACAATAGTTATAAACAATAAAATATTGCAATAGAACCATTTTCTCTTATTCTCATTATTGTCCTTCATGGTTACTGCTATCTGTTTGTTCCTCAGGGGAATTCAATTTTTATCTAACTTAAAATGTTTTACAATGTGTTAGGTGGATCCATGAGGACCTTTCTTTAATCGAACTGCCATTGATGACTTCCGTGATTTTGTCGTCTTTTGAACCTGAAAACAATCATTCATTAAACAGCTGTTAGTATTGGTCAGCATTTTCCTCATGCTATCTCCTCACCAGGCAACAAGTTTTGCCACTGCGGACGTAATAAGGTCTCCCATACAACAACTCAAATGGGGTGACTCCTTTTGAGGTGGGAGTTGTATGGAAAGGAGCGCTAGAGGTAGGCAGGTAATCCAAGACTGATGTGTCTCGACCATGAGTTTTCTCAACTTGCCTTTTAGAATGCCGTTATGGCGTTCCACCAACCCTGCTGACTGTGGGTGGTAGGCACAATGGTGTTTCAATTCAATTTGGAAAACTGTAGACAGTTTCTGTATGATCTGATTGACAAAATGCGTGCCGTTGTCAGAGTAGATGCGTGTAGGAAGTCCAAAGTGCGGACGATGTGATTGACCAAAATTTTAGCCACTGATTGAGCATCCGGATGTGTCACCGGAAAAGCCTCAACCCACTTAGTAAATGCATCTACTATTACTAACACAAACTTCTTTAGTTGTGCCGGGGTCAATTCGATGAAGTCCATACATATTGTATGAAAAGGATAGGGGGGTGTTGGAAATGATGCCGGAGCAACTCTGACCTCTCCCCCGTGGTATTTAGCACATACTATGCAGGATAGACAAAAATGTTTTGCATATGCAATGAAACCCTTGGTCCAAAAGGTAAGGTGGATAATTCTAACCATAGCTGCAGGGCCCAGATGGGAAGGGCCATGCACAACTAGTGCTGCATATCTAAAAAGATTAGTAGGCAAAACATATTTATTATCCGGTCCCACATAGATTCCTTTGTTCTGCCTAACACCATACCTAGTCCAGCGTTGTTTTTCCTGTACTGTGCTAAGTTCCTGCATGACTTGTAAGGTTTGCAAATCAAATTTATCTGTTGGTTGTAATTCTGTAGGTGTGGTTTCAAGTGAAAAGGTACTGGACATAGCTGCCTCTTTGGCTGCTTTGTCTGCTAGGGCATTACCAAGTGATACCGGGTCCTTAGCATGGGTATGAGCAGCGCATTTACAGATGGCCAAACCCCGTGGCCGTTGGACGGCTTGTAGTAATTCAAGGATTAGTTCTTTGTGCATAATGTCTTTCCCCGAGGTTGTAACCATCCCCCTATTTTTCCATTGCTGAGCAAACACATGTACCATAGAGAAGGCATATTGACTATCCGTATAGATAGTGACATTCCTGTCCTCTGAAAGGAGACATGCCCTTGTCACAGCAATCAGTTCCGCTGCTTGGGCGGATAAGTTCCCGGGGAGTGGTCTTGCCTCTATTATCTGAGTTGCAGTAGTAACTGCATACCCTACCTGCGTGGTGCCTGTTTCTGTTTTGCGTGCTGACCCATCTACAAACAGTGTCCAGTCCGCATGTAGTAAGGGTTGATCTTTAAGATCCGGTCTTGGTAGAACTTTAGAATGTATGAGATCTAAGCATACATGCGAATACCGTCTTCAGCAACAGGTAGCAATGTCGCTGGATTTAAGGTAGTGCATCTCTCAATTGTCATGTGTGGCTGCGATAACAGCGTAGTCATACAAGATAAATGTCTGCTAGGTGAAAGAAATGTTAACTTGTCCTGCAGAAGGATGACTGCTACAGAGTGCGGGACTTTTAACGTAAGATCATGGAACAATACCAGCGTGGCAGGCTTGTACCGCCAAAGCGGCTGCAATTACTGCTTGCACACAGTGTGGTAATGCTCGTGCTACTGAGTCTAATTTGCTAGAGTAAAATGCCAATGGTCTTAACTTATCTCCATACATTTGCATTAAAACAGATGTCATAAATCCCTGCTTGCAATCTACAGTCTGTATAAAGGTCTTACTGTAATCTGGAAACCCCAATGTTGCTGACCCAGCTATCAGTTGCTTGATCCTAGTAAATGCCTGTACTGCCTTGTCTGTCCAGTGCAGCAAATCTTTTGCCGCCATCGGTATTGCAAAAATTAAGTCTGATAGCGGTGCACTTCTTCGTAGTTGGGAATCCAACTACAACAGAAGTTCGTAATGCCTAAAAAGGACATCATTTCTTTTTTTGTAGTTGGCATGGGGGCTTGTAAAATAGCATTCTTTCTGCTGTCATCTAATTACCTGCCCTTCCCAGAGATAGTATAACCCAGGTAACATACTTCTAATTTACAAAATTGTAACTTAGACTTATTTACCTTATGTCCGTCGTGTGCCAGAAAGTGTAGTAGTTGAATAGTCTCGGACTTACAGAGTTCTTCCCAGGAGGATATCATCCACGACAGCAGTAGGTGGCACCCTTGGGCTGGTTGGAACTGAGCCAAATTGGTGGACATCTCTTGTGAGAAGATGGTCGGACTTTCGCAGTGTCCCTCGGTAACCTGGTATAGGTATAACGCTTGCCCATAAACGTAAATGCAAACCAAAATCTACTATCTTTCTGCAAGGGAATAGAGAAAAAGGCATTACCGATATCAATTACAGAAAAGTAGTTATCCGTAGGAAGGATATCGTTCAGCAGAATAGACGGATCTGGGACCATGGGGCCCGAGGTACCACTGTGGCATTTATTGCCTGTAAGTCTTGTACCATCCTCCATGTCCCATCCGTTTTTACTGGAAATAACGGTGAGTCTGTGCACAGAATTAATACTCCAGCTTTCAAAAGTGCTGTGATTACCGGTAAAATGCCCTCCTCTGCCTTTCTGCTCAAGGGATACTGCCGTTTATGAGGTCTAAATTCTGACTTGGGTGTAATCTTTACCTGTCCTGCCATTCTAATCAGTCCGATATCGTGCTGACCCTGCGACCATAATGAGTTTGGAATCGTCTGCAATTGAGATTCTTCCATGGGGGTAAGGAGACATAGTCATAATGTCCCAGGATTGTATCGGTTTGTCTTCCCTGAGGTGCACGGTCGGTCTGGCTTGTGTAACCCAGTTAAGTTTTTGAACCTGAATGCCCTTACCTGCCAACTGTTCTGGTGTCCATCCTACCCATTCAGTTATTTTCTTACCCACGAGGTACCATGACATTCCTTCACCCTCCGTGACTGAAATATGTGTGGTTAATTCATTCTTATACAGCAGCTGCATATCCCTTGTAAGGCTACATGTGACTGCAGAATTACCTAGTGTGTCTCAAAAAAAGGCTATGCAATACTAGTTTGGTGACTTTAAAACTAAGAAATTTCTTTTCGTATTCTAAATCAGGTCCGGCACATCTTCTGTAATACATTGTGCAATGTAATGGATCTGACACCTTCGGATTTGTTATGCCGTATTTGCTTAATGCCAAATATGTAAGATCCGTCACTACACTCTGGGGGCCTGTCTCTATCAAATCATTACTATACCAGTAATGTAGATCTCCCTGCCCCTCTAATAGCATTGCACTATTCAGTTCTATTCTCCTTGCCACCATCCCCGTGGAGGTTGGGACGGCTGCTATACCGAACACTTGCATTAAATCTCTTCCTAGTAAATGTACTGGGCAGATTTTTGAAATTATTACTTGGAACCGTATGGTTTGGTTCATCTCTGGGTCGGTAACCCACAGAGGTTTGGACAATGGCTCTTTGTAAATCGATCATTTGCTGCTTTTACAAGCACATATTCATCCGAGGTAACATCGGATGATATGGCAGTACTTCTGACTAACGTTAGAAGCCCCTGAGTCACAAAGAAATTCTATGTCTCGCCCTCAACTTGCAATGTGATCACTGGTTGGGATTCCAATTGCATAGTTGATGCTAGTGCTGTTAGATTTACCATTTGATATTTCTCATTTTCTGCCATTTCCTGTCCCCACCCATCGTCTTCACTTGTATCTACTTCCCCATTCTCACTTTCTTCTTCTTCCTCATACCCTCCATCTACATCTTTTTGACCGTCATATAGTCATGCAGTACCACCAACCATCGGTTTCTCCGGTCCTCTGCAATCTCTGGCGAAATGTCCTTTCTTTAAAACACTCCCCTCTTTTGCCTACCCTCGAAATCCTCAGAATGACTTGCGCCTCCCCGTCCTCGTCCTCTTCCCCTGCCACGCCCTCTTCCGCGATTTGCGGAACCTTGAACTAACATTAAAGTTCCATCTTCACTAACTGTAAAAGTCTGGGCTTTTTTATCTTTTTTTTTCCTTCAGATATTTCTCAGCATGTCTAGCATACTCCATAAGGGGCTGTAGACGCGATGTCCTGTGTGTGATCATATGCTTTTGTATAAAGTTACCAATGGCTGTCTTGCAGCCCTTTAGGAATGCATTTTTCAGTTGCTGTTCATAGGGCGAGTCATTTGCCTGATTTTCTGCCTTAATCAACCCACTATGAGCATCAAAACATTGTGTGAGACGATGTAGATAATTGTCTACGGTTTCGTCATCTGATTGAACGCATTGATTAATGCAAGTCCAATCTGCTTTGGGCTTCCAATGTTCTTCTATTTTATCTAGGAGAGTCTTTATTCTGGTTCTACACACTTGGAGTTAAGCGGCAAGGCTCCCCTTCCTCTGGTAGCAGGGGTCCCAAGTTCCGCAAATAAGGTGCCAATCAGGTCCTAGGATTTGCCTTATTACTTGTTCAAATTCTACAGCGTTTAATCTATAACTCATTCTCATGCCCCGGAATTTACGATATCTACTTTTGGATGGGGAATCCCCTCTACGCTTTTTGGATATCATCATGGGTCATATGGTAGGACCCTGCTTGAGGATTTGCCACTTCTATCAGTGGGTATTCCTCTCCTTCCTGATCTACCTTCTCCTTAATTTTCCAGTCCCTTCTCTCCTAATACTTCCACGTAAGTCAAGAGTGTTGGCAGGCTCTCTCTGTAATATAATACGTGGCGTGGGGGACACTCACGAAGCCTGGTATTGCGGTGGGTCCTGGTCGGGGCACCTCAATAACCTGTGCAGGGTCTGGATACTGGATGGGAGGGGCCGAGGGATTCTGGTGACTACGACTGACTATGGAAGTTTCATTATCTTCCTTTTGAACAAAGTACACATCTTTTTCACTTGAATTACCACACCCTTTTTCAAATTTTGTTCCTTATGTTTTTATTTGCTTCCTCCAGCCATTTCTGTGCCTGGGAATCCCTACCTTCTTTTGCTTCCTTGTCTTATTTCCTGCCTGTTTGCAGTAATCTTACTAGATTTTGACATTCTGACTTATTTAAACATCCACTAAACCCATGTTCCTTTTTCCATTTATCTAAATACTTTACATTCTTTGGGTGTAAATCAAACATAAACTTTTCATCTTCAGTTTTGAGCCTTTGGTAACTGGTTCCTGTTCCCATTTCTCTTAGAAACTATTCCTGTTCCTGAGATCTCTTGTATATGGAATCTATTCACATATACCCTTATACTTTGAGAAAATTCAATTTCTCCCTTGACTAGTCCCTTAAAATTTAGACAAAAATTCCAATCAGAAACAACAAAAATAGCTTTTCTTTTGCTTACCTTTGTGATTCCTCCGCCCTGTTTCTGCCACCTCACGGATTGAATCTGGAAAGAGTGACTGGCCTCTAATTTCAACCTGTTTCAGTTGGAGGTCTTTCATTCGAGGAGAGCCTGATCTCTCTCCACCTGCGCAGGTTTTCAGCCTCTCTTTGTTCGATCAGTTATGTCGAAGATTTTACTCTTCTAACATATTCTGGAAGAATCACACCAAGTTCTTGTAAGCAAGTAAAACAGCTTTATTTTTACATGCATGGAGATCTGCTACATGATAGTAATATGCCAGCAGTCTGGCTACTTGTACTTTGAGTTCTCCTTAGACCCTCCTGCGCACACAGAACATTCATTAAAATTGATAGTTTGATTACTTGTTTTTACCAGCCAGTACCACAGTTATTCTTGCACCATTAACTTTATCAGCAGTTTAAGATTAACTCCTGCATTCCTCAGTGATCAACATTTTCCAGAACATTTCAGTTTGCACGCAGTGAACATTTTTCTGCTTAACCCTTTAAATACAGAATACAAAATATGTTGACTTCAGTATTTTTCCACAGTGTGTATATATATATATATATATATATATAAATGAAAGTGTATGGATTATGCACATTATATTACATTGATGAGGTAATTTGTCTATAAGGAAAAGCTGGTGCAGCTGGCAGAAAAATCAACAGATCAAACAGTAATGGCTTTTCCTGAGGGAGAACATGGTACAACAGTGGGAGTGGTAAATTTGTTCCTTTCCCCACTGTAGTGCTGTCTTGGACTTGGTATATATATTTTTTAGCAGAGGTATGGGGTGTACAGACCCCCAAATGTGGGGTGAAGGGGGCTTGCCCCTGGAAAAACAAGCCATCACACAGCAGCCAGTATTTGTTTCTAGCCTTTCTAAAATTTCATAAAACAAAATAAAAAATATTTTTTTTTGTTTTATTTTGTTTTTGATGATGTGTGGATCAGTGTAATGACATTATTACATATGTGTGCATGTGTGTGTGTGTGTATATATATATATATATATATATATATATATATATATATAAATATATATATTTTTTAATATGTGTATACATATAAAGTTTAATTTTAAATCAATTGTAATAAAGCCCATTAATCAACCCACATGCCATACCTATGCAATAAAGAGCTGACAATACCACATATGGAGAAAAACACAAAATTCATAATACTGTATGCAGTCTTACTATAGTAAAGACATACAATGCCACTGTTCCACTAAATGAGCACCCTTTTACCTCCCTTGAAAACTCATCGCATTGAACTGACTTTATTCATGGCATCAGATATGTAGGTCATATTTTAAACCTTTAACATATGAATGCAGTTATAACAGTGGTCCATAAAATCTTTGAGTGATGGTCATAATAAAAATAATCAAACATAAAATTGTTATGCATAACATCAATATCATGCCCATTCTTAAAATATGTAAGAAGCCTTGTCCTCCAAATCATATATTTTAAGAAAAACAAAAACATCTCTTTTTAAGGCTATAGCTATAACTTTGCATACAGTTTAATACTGGTTATCAGGTACAGGCACATTTTACCCCATGAAAATTCATCACACATTTGCTGGAGGGACAGATTCATAACCCACAGGCTCCCTTCACTCTGGAATAAAATCCCAGTCCAGGTTAGGCAGAGTCCCTCATTGACTCTCTTCAAGAGGAATCTTGATGAGTGGATGGGAGATCGTAGGTTTACCCCGGGTATGACTTCTGTGTCACTGTTAGACAGAGGCACAGTATACTAACCTCAAAAAAAGGGCATAGCAAAATTAATTTAAAATGGGTGGCGAAAGCCAAACACATTCTGGCTAGGCTTATAAATGCCCTAGGGCAGATAGCCTAGTATGAACCTATGAACCTATAAACATGAACATTACATGTTAGCACCTACAAATAAACTTCAAGGAAAATGGGAATTTATATGCATAACAACATGTGCAAAATGCAATACACCCAGCAGTATCAATATCATGTCCATCCTGCAAATCAGGCCTAAACAATGCCCTCTAAGTCATAGGTACTTGAAAATCTCTGGATTAATTAAGGGCGGAATTATAACTACAAATGTATTTCTGTGTCAGTTATCAGGCATGGGCATAAACAGGACAAAGCTTCAGAGTGCCATTCGAACACCACTGTCCACTTGTGTAGACTCCTTGTGTGTACTCCTCATTATACAACCACCTAACTTAATTCTTGGGTGGCTATATTTCAAAGATCAAAAATAAACTAAAGAAGCATTCAAGCACATAGTGACCATTACGCAGCTCTCCAGTCACAGTATTACACTTGCTTATCATTATTATTTCCCAAATGTTCAAGGTCCACTCAAATGGCCAAGTGGCATCTCTCTCTCTCTTCCCATTGCATTATCTCCCAGTGTGTAAGTGACGACTGCTTCACCTTCCCTTTGTTTGGGCTCTTGTTCCCAACTCTTTATAATTCAAGAATGTTCAAACATTCATTCTCTTTTTCCTGTTCCAGTGCTATAAATTCCTTACTTACATAGGTTTACAGTTAAGTACTGGATCAATTGCCTTTGTAGGCCATTTTAAGCCTAGCCAGTTTCCCTCTTGGTGATTGAATTAACCTATTCCATTTGATTGAATTAATCTATACCATTTGATGTTAGACTGGTCTTTACCATCCCATCTCATGGTTAACAATTATATATTACCTCTGATGAGTCCCAAGATGGCTGCATACTGAGTAACCCCTCAATTTCATCTCTTCCAGTGTGAAAACAGAAACTCAGAAAAGAGAGCCAGTGAATTTATCTTTGTGGGTGCATTTCAGTAACTGGCTAGTAAGTGCACTGCCTGGATGCCAGCAAAAAAGAAATCCAGAAATCCTGAAAAATCAATTGCAAAAGGTGAGGAGGAAACACTAACTGGGAAGAATCTGCAGCTGTTAAGCAAAAAGCAGTGGAAGCTCCAGCTTTGGTGCAAGATATGACTGCGTGTAATCTAGAGGAAAAAATAAGACAAATGTACTTAGAGCTGATTAAAATAAACAAAATACAGGAGTATATCAGCTCAAATAATAAAAGGCTGGAAAAAAAACAGAAGAAGCTTTAAACAGATATTCAAATGAGATCAAAAACTGCAAAAACCAGAGATTTGAAATGAAGACAAGAATGGCTGAGTATGAGATTGCTCAAGAAGAAATCTTTCAAAAATAATAGAATTAGACAACAAAGCATGTAGGGAAAACCTGATATTTTTTGCCGTACCAGAGAAGCTGGAACAGATTATTAATTTTATGAAATGACAAATAAGCAACTGAATTGGTATTCCACAGCAGAAGTTGTTACTTGAAAAGGTGCACTGTGTGTATGCTCTAAAACCGGCCATGAGAAAGCAGCATAGACCTTTAATAGTAAAGATGCAATCTTGACAGCAGAAAGAGCTGATTCTGACAAAACTGTGGCAGAAGGATAAAATACTAAAAGTGTGAGACAGTACAGTGTTTGTGGAAAATGATTATTCACTGTACACTATTCAGAAGAGGAGTAAATTTATTCCAGTAATCAGAGAATCTTGAGAAGTATGTGGAAGATTCAAGCTGCTGTATCCAGCTATTTTCAAAATATACTTTTTGATGCAGAACATGCTAAAGAGGAAATACAAATGTTTGTACAACAAAAGGTGAGCTATCAAACAGGAGATTCTGCTTCTTGTTCTTCTGGTAAAAAGCCAATAGAGAGACTGTACCAGTGAAACCTTTTCCAATGTTTCAAAATAAAATGCTTGCGGAACAGAAAAAAGCACAAGAGTTGACTAGAAAAAAACAGGAATACATTGGAAATTAAGTAGAGACTGGATTTGGGAGACAGAGATCAACAGGAAGAAAACCAACTCTGAAACTGACAAATAAATGTGGCACTACAACGCATTAATTATATTTGTGAAACATGACAGAACAGGAAAACCTGGCAATATTGGGCTTCTTTGACTTTAACCTTGTAGGGGACTCCATAGTATATGCCCTACTTCACGTCATTAATGTTTGGAAGAACACTTAGGAGGGGAAGAGGAAGGAAAAAGTTAACTGTAAGTAAAACAAAATTTTGATCTTAACGGTAGTATTTTTATAATGCACGACATAACCCACATGCTATAAAGTAAAACTTTCTCAGTTATTTCCTAGTGTAATAGGGATATTAAAGTGAACAGCTGCCTCTGTTTTCTTAATTCTTTCTCCTTGTTATGTTTTAAGAAATGTAGGCACCTCAATGTAAAAAGAGAAGAAAAGTCTTGACAAAAGAGCATGGTACAAGAAAATGTGAAATGTTTTTTCTTATTCATGCATAGGGAAATGGAAAAGACCCTTGGCTTAATCTAGCAACAGGTTTTAAGGAGAAGTAGATAAATAAAATGAACATTGATTATGATAAAATGTTTTCCTCTAGGAAATAAATGAGACAAAACTGTGGCAGAAGGGCAAAGTACTAAAAATGGGAGACAATAGTGGAAATAGAAGCATAGGTTGTACCATGCATCTTAGCATTACTAAACTTCATTACAGGTTAATCCAAGTCTATGAGTGTGGCTGTCAGTCTGGGGCATTTGTTTCTATCAGGAAAGTTAAACTTTAATATTTGAAGATGTAAAGAGTTTTGTGTGTTAGTATTAAGTTAATAGGTTTAGGGCAGTTCTGGAGGTATGTTTTTTTCAGGGTTTTCACTACAACAAAAAGTTTTATAAGATGTGACATACGTTCAAAGTGATATTACATGAAACACCTGCATAAAAGATCAACCTGCCAAACATTAGTGTATGCATGTAACACAAAAGCTAAAACCAGACATTTAGAAAAGCTGTTACACATAACAGGTGGAAATAATAACTTCTAAACATAATGACAACACTTTCTATATTATCTTTAAATGTGAATGGTCTCACAGAAATATGCAAGAAGAAAGAGTAGTGAACTATATCAAAAAATGCAGAGTTCAAACAGCAATGCTACAGGAGACACATTTAGAAAGAAATTAGCATGTGAATTTGATAAAAAAGGACTTCAGGATGGTTATTCAGCGGAATATCTGGGACAAAGGAAAAGGTGTGTATTCATATTAATTGCACCAACTCCTCCTTCCTTAACCTAGTTCTTACTGCCATCCTATTACTCCCATAATCCCCATTCTAAACTCACATTTCTTCTTCTCCTGCCATCTCAATACCCTACCTCACTACACACCCTCTCTCTCATTTACCCTTACTATTAGCTTCTGTCCTAATCTGTACTTATTATTTACTAACACCCCTTCACCTCTACTGTTTTACCATCAAAATCTCAACAGTGCTTTCTTATACCTTCCTCACTTTTCTTCTTGTATACTTTAACTCATGTAAATTTACTGCTAACAGCCTTTTATTGTAGCCACCCTATAATATGATCTCTATGCATTTGATACGTACCCATACTACAATTTATACAGTAGTTGTACCATATTGTAATCAAGGTTATCTAGTTGTGTAGAATATGCTCTAAATGTACTATTTTTTAATACTTTTTCCTTCTGTGATTTGTATAATCTATATATTGTTTCTCTGTTGTGCTTTGTATTTTCCAGATGTTGACTTTTGTGGAGTTTTTCTCCCTAGGCCTCCGTTGAAAATGGGCTTTGCTTGTCCCAGTGGACTTTCCCAGTAAACAAATGCCAATAAAGAAACAAACAAACAAGAAGACCTCCAATAGTGACAGAAGAGGAAAGAAAGATAATAATGGTAGATTTGTATGTAGTACTAAGGGGCTACTTAGCAAGGGAGGAGGATTACACTGGCATGTATTTATATTATACTTAAAACTGCTATAATGGAGCTTCAGAAAATACTGGAAGAATAAATCAGCTTTCAGCAGGAAATAGGAGGTATCTGGGGGACCTAAAAGGGAAAAGAGGGTAGATGTTTGAAGAAATTTATGAAAATATTTGGCATGGAAGATATGAATTCAGTAGTAGGAGTTTGAAGTGAATTTACATATTATTCTCCAAGATACAAACACTGGGCTAAACACTGGGCTAGGCTAGACAGAACTTAAATTTCACAGGAATATGTGCATTTAATTGAAAGTTTTGATACACATTAAATAAACTATTTCAGATCATGCGCCAATAATAACTAAAGTAAACATGCTGGGTAATGAAATAAAAAATGAGATACTGGTGTTTTCCCATCTATTTGTTGAAAAAGGTCTATATTACCTGACCGAAAGACATTTTCATCGAACACCTTTTCATCGACACAAACATTGAACTCCCAAAACTCTGAACAGCCACTTCAGTGAATTTTTTCCCAGGGGAAAAAAACTGCTTGGCCAATCAAACACCAAACAAACTCTCAGACCCTATGAAGTGGGGGGCTTCAACATCCCTAACTAAATATACCAACTCAGAGATTGCACTACAGTGGAGAAAAGGGCAAATTCCAGATGAAAGCCAAGCGTTTTTTCCCCTGGGAAAAATTCGCTGAAGTGGCCGCTCCAGTTTTGGGACTCAGCTGTTTATCTGTCGATGAAAAGGCGTTCGATGAAAACATCTTTTAACAAGGTAGTACAGACCTGTTAAAAAAGAGAGGAATTTAAGGAATGGCTAGTGGAAATTATTCAGTAGTTATTAGGGAAAACGTATCATAGGAGTGGGACAAAATTTAAGGGGAGTTTAAAATAGGGTGGAAATAAGAGAGAGATATGGTTAAGTAGTAACAAAAATTATACAGCTGGACTGACAATGATTAAAGTATTGCAGAATAGGGGTAATCTCACAATTCAAGAAGAGGAGTACTTGCAGAATGCTAAACAGAAATAAGAAGTTATGTACTCACCATAACGTTCCATCTGAGTAGGTATCTTCATTTGTCTGCAACCTTTGGGATACGGATCTGATCTCGGATCCGAGCCGGCAACTTCTACCACAGCATAGATCCGAGCTCCTAGGTCCTCCCTTTACCCATAATCCCCTTCCAACCCTGACTGACCTCAGATCAAGTTTTCCCGATATAACCATTGTTACTGTGCCCCGGAAGGGGCTTATCTAAGATAGATCCTAAACAGAATCCTATAGGTCAGGGGGAAGGAGGGGGGATGGTTGCAGACAAATGAAGATACCTACTCAGATGGAAAGTTATGGTGAGTACATAACTTCTTAATCTGAAGTAGGAACTTCATTTGTCAGCAACCTTTGGGACAGAGTCCCCAGCTACCTGAATCCTGGGTGGCCTTTATGGAAGAATATTCCGGAGCACTGCAGAGCCAAAGGACGCCCTACCTCTGGAGACAACATCCAGTTTGTAATGGCTGATAAAGGTATGAGATGAGGCCCAAGTGGCTGCGGAACAAATATCATCTAAGGGAACCCTAGATTTAAAAGCCACCGAAGTAGCGACAGCCCTAGTAGAATGAGCTCAGACTCCCTGAGGTGCAGGCCTTCCCGAACTCTGATATGCCAAGAGGATACAACTAGCTATCCACACATGACAGGGTAACTTTAGAAATTGACTTGCCTAAATTTGTTTTGGCAAAGGAGACAAACAACTGGTCAGATTGCCTATGACCAGCAGTTCGATGAATATAAAAGCGTAATTGTCTGTGCACATCCAAGGAATGCAGTTTGTACTCTCCTTTGTTCTGGTAATTGGGAAAGAACACGGGAAGATTAATAGATTGATTAATATTAGCTTCCGAAGATACCTTAGGCAGAAAGGATGGATTGATCCTGAGGTAAACTCTATCCTGATGGAAGGCTAAGTATGGCGGTTTAACACATAGAGCCTGAAGCTCAGAGACCCTTTTAGCTGAAGTAATGGCCACCAAGAAGGCCGTCTTCCAAGAGAGGTATTTAAGAACAACCGTAGCCGCAGGCTCAAAAGGGGGGCTTGTCAAGGCCTGTAGAACCAAAGATAAATCCCATGGGGGTACTACCTCCCTGACCGGAGGTCTGAGAAGGAAGGTACCCTTGAGGAAAGCTTTACAAAGCTTGGAAGTAATTAGAGGGCCCGATTCATGCCCTACATGATAATGCGAAATCGCTGCTAGTTGTACCTTGACTGTAGAGCAGCTAGCCCCTTGATGAAAAAGGGTAGTTAGAAAATCCAAAACCGACGTAAGAGGCGCCGTGAAAGGATCTAAGTGATGGTGCTCCGCCCAAATGGAGAAACGTTTCCACTTACTTCGATAGACTCTTCTGGTGGAAGGTTTACGTGTTGCTACTAGGATGGCTTTGACTGGTGAGGAGATTCCGGGAGTCCTTATCAGGAGTGGAACTGGAGCAACCAAGCAGTCAGCTAGAGGTTGACCAGGTTGGGGGTCAGAAGACCCAGAGGGTGAGTAATGAGATCCGGGAGGGGATCCAGAATCCAGGGTGGATGAATCAAATGAGACCACAGGTACGGGAACCACGTTTGACGAGACCAGAATGGGGCAATGAGGATCATTTTGCTCCCCAGCCGACTGGCTTTCTGTAAGAGTTTTAGCATCATGGGCAATGGAGGGTAAGCATAAAGGAGACCGGGAGGCCAAGCATGTACTAGAGAGTCTCTCGGGGACTCCCCCTGAGGGGGGATTAGAGCGAAGTAACTGTTGCATTTGGTATTTGCAGGAGAGGCAAAAAGATCGCAACAGGGTTGCCCCCATTGGGCAAATATTTGTTTCGTTACTAGAGGATTGAGAGACCATTCGTATGGGGTCAGAATCGAATGACTGAGCCTGTCTGCTAGGATGTTGGACCGTCCCGGAATGTGCGTTGCAATGAGAAAGCGGTTGGTGGATATCGCCCATTCCCACACTCTCATGGCCTCGCGACAAAGAGGATAAGACCTGGTTCCCCCCTGTTTGTTGATGTACCAGACAACTGACATATTGTCCGTTTGTACTGCAATTGTCCCTATCGGAAGAAGGCTGTGAAGTGCCTGCAACGTCAAAAGCACCGCCCTCATCTCTAGGACATTGATATGCAAGGAGGTCTCTGTGTCGTTCCACGTGCCTTGGACCGTTCTGCCTGAATAGTGCCCCCCCACCCCAGGCGAGAGGCGTCCGTGGTCACTGTGGCGACAGGGGAAGGCATCGAGAATGGTCGTCCCGTGTGAAGACTCGGGGACTGGAGCCACCACATGAGCGACCCTCTGCAAGCCCTGCTTAGGGGAATAGGATGGGACAGGGGGTTGCGAGACAGGGACCATTGTACCTGGAGGGTCCACTGCAGGACCCTCATATTTAGACGGGCTAGGGGCAGCAGAGGAATTGCTGCCGTCATGGACCCTAGAGCCTTCAGGATCAATTCTGCCGGTGGAGCAGGAAGTTGGAGAATGGCCTGAACATGCAACCTCAGGTTCTGAAGCCGATCGGGAGTCAGGAAGGCAAGCATTAGTCTGGAATCCAATCTCGACCCTATGAAATCTATTACCTGTGTAGGAGCCAGAGAGGATTTGGCCATGTTGACAGTCAACCCTAGGCGTGGAGCAAGATTGAGGAAATAATCCCTGCCTGAACAGAGCAGATGCCTTGTTGGGGCAATGAGGAGCCAGTCGTCCAGGTACGGAAAGACCTGAATTCCCTGAAGCCTCAGGTGGGCCGCTATAACGGCCAAGTCTTTGGTGAACACCCTGGGGGCTGAGGTGAGACCAAAGGGGAGGGCCCTGAACTGAAAGTGACTGGCTCCCAGCCGGAAGCGGAGGAACCTCCTGGAACGTCTGTCCACAAGAATGTGGTAGTACGCATCTTTGAGGTCTATCGAGCACATCCAGTCATTCTCCCGTAACAGGGGGAGAATAGATTGTAGCGTGACCATTCGGAACTTTTCTTTGGGTACTGCCAGGTTCAAGAGAGAGAGGTTGAGGATGGACCTCAAGTCCCCCATCCTTTTTGGCACCAGAAAGAACCTGGAGTAAAACCCTGATCCGAACTGATCTTGGGGGACGGGTTGGATGGCTCTTTTTTGTAAAAGCTGCTGAATTTCTGTAGCAGCCGCCTCCCTCTGATTGGGTGGTACGTCGGGGAGGCTTCTGGTTTTGGAGGTTACAATAAAGGGAATTTGGTAGCCTCTGGATATGATGCGAAGCACCCAGCGATCTGTTGTTATGGACTCCCACATTGCTAGGTGCTTCGAAAGACGCCCCCTGACTGCCTCCAGAGTGGAGCAGCCGGGCAACCCCTCAGGGGTTCTGCGTGGGCCTCTCAGAGAAGGGTTCTCTGGACCCAAAATTTCTGGGACCCCCTCTGCCTCTTGGGCATCGTCCTCCCTGTCCTCCTCTGCCACGAGAGGACTGGTTGTCTGGAGCAGACTGGGACTGATGCGATTTCCGGAACCACATCTTCTTCTGACCTTTTTGGTTCTTAGAAAAGGATTCTGGGGAGCAGAGAAGCGGACTCCGACAGCAGACAACGTCTTCCCATCTTTCTCGCTCTGGACTAAAGTGTCGCGAACGGTTTTGCCAAACAGTGCAGAACCATCAAAGGGGGCATTCGCGAATGACGCCGTAAAGGGTTCCGAGAAGTCACAATGTCGGAGCCAGGCTTGGCGCCTCATTACCAGGCTGGCTCCACCAGCTCTAGCGGCTCCTTCCGTGGCGTGAGACAAAAGCCGCATAGAGGTGTTGGAAACTGAACGTAGAGTGGACATTCGGGATGAGTACAGCTGCTTGTCCCCTTCTGCCATGGACTCTGGGGGGGAGGCAGCGTATTCTTTTATTAGATCTCACTGCATCCGGATGACGTGTGCCATATAGTTCAGGGCCCTCATGGAGAAGGTTGCTGAACTAAAGACCCGCTTCCCAAGGCGATCCATCGCTCGGGACTCCTTGCTCGGCAGGTGGACCGCGGAGCTCTCCTGAGCCAACTTCCTCTTAGTGGCGGCCGCCACCAACATGGCATCCACGGGGGGACCTCTGCTCCAGTGGTTTTTTTCTGCAGGGGGACTCAGGATCCTATCCGGGCACTTGGGGACTGGCTCTACAGTGTCCTGCTCCTTCCAAGCCCTGATGGAAATAAGGTCCACCAGGGGGTCGGGGGGAGGGGGCACCCAAGAGGTAGATGGCCCTGCTTCGAACGCCTCTAGGAATACGGACTCATCGGAGGAAGCCTTGGGAGCAGACCACCCTCCCCTAATCCTGAGCATTTCCATGATGTCTCCAAAGGAGACATCCTCGGGGGGTGACCTTGGGGAGCCTTCCCCTTCATCTAAGTCTGTATCTTCCGTAAGGGACTCGGGGGAGTCCACGTGTCTCCTCTTACACTTAGCTTTGTGAGGGACCTCCTCGGGGGGGCTGTCCGAGGAAGACTCACCAGCAATGTCACGTTCCAAAGGAACACCCAAAGGTGCTGAAGCAGGCTGCCCCGAAGGCCGGGTGATGGGAGCCTGAACCAGCTGAGAGGGAGTGCAGGGGGGAGCTGAAGCCAGGACTGGAGGCCCGGATGCACTCAACAGTGCCCTCTCCACCACCGTGAAAGCCGAGGGGGAGCCACTCTCGATAGGATCCGAGAGTCGACTCCCACTCAGATCCGAAGTGGGGACCGGATCCGGGGCTGAGACTCTTGGATCCAAAGGACCCGTGTGCTCCGACCGGGACGGAGCCGAAGTCACACCAAATCCCTTGGGTCCGAAGCTCAGCTCACGGCTCCGAGAGGTCGGATCCGACAAGCTCGAGGGACCAGTCGGAGCCGAAGTAACCAGTACTATCGGCTCCGACCCACCCCCGGATCCAACGCGGCTCGGCTCCGAATGCTCCGAACCAGGAAAGCGGGTCGGAGAAGGAGCGATTGGAGCAAAAAATGGGGTCAAGCTCCCCCCTGGAGGGGGGGGGGAGGAGGCAAGAGCACTCCCATCTGCAGCTGGGCCTGGATGAACCTCCTCATCATCCGGTCCATGTCTGCATCTGACATGCTAAAGGTGGACCTCGAGGAGGCCACCGAGGCAGACCTAGAGTGTAGCCTCGATGACCTCGACCGGGACCGGGTCCCCTCCTCCCCCCCGGGTCCCGGTGAGAAACAAGGGGACCGGAGCCGAGGAGGAGGCAATCCAGAAGCTCTGGATGGAGAAGCCCGTTTGGCGGGCGGGGCCAAGGAGGAGTCCTCGGCCTGCCGCTTATGGTGCTTTTCCTTCCGTTTGGCTTTCCCGGCCTCCCTCTCCTCCGGAACTGAAGCGGGAGGTTGAGTCCTGACCGGAGGGAGGGAGACAGGGGTGGCTATCACTGAGGGCTGGGTAGCAGCCACAGAAGTACCAGAGGCTGGAGCCAAATCCGGGGGCAAAAGGCCCACCAGAATCAGCTTTGACCTCCGGTCCTTAAGTGCCCTGGGGTTGAACGCTGCGCAAATCGCGCATCCCAAGGAGAGATGTTCAACCCCAAGGCCCCTAACGCACCGGGTGTGGCCATCCGCCGGTGAAAGCTTATGGCCACACTCGGTGCACTTTGAAAAGATGGCTTTAGGGGCCTCCGACATTAGAAAACACACTCACTAGGCACACCACAAACACACACTATGACCAGCGAGGGCAGAGAGGAAAAATAAACACAAAATAAGTTAAATATAGGATACCTAAACACTCGTTCACACTCACACAAGAAAAGGGAAGAAAAAATTTAAAGTTTTTCTCACAAAACCAAATAGCAAGTGCTCGAAATCCAGCTTGTAGCTTGAAGCGCGGCAAACTAGATCTGAGGTCAGTCAGGGTTGGCAGGGGATTATGGGTAAAGGGAGGCGCTAGGAGCTCGGATCTGTGCTGTGGTAGAAGTTGCCGGCTCGGATCCGAGATCAGATCCATATCCCAAAGGTTGCTGACAAATGAAGTTCCTACTTCAGATATAAGACATTACCTCGATAATATGCAGGAGTTTAGAAAGACTGCTGTTAAGCAACTGTTTTTTGATAATAACTCCAGAGCACAAAAACTTTTAGCACAATGACTCCAGTAACAGAAAGTAGAAAGGGCTGTTGCCAAGCTTAGGGAGCCTATAAAAAGGAGGATAACTAGTGATTCTGTAGAAGTAATAGAAATATTTCAGAAATTTTATGAAAATCTGTGTAAAGCAGAGAAATATGAAAAAGAAGAAAATGTACAAATGGAAATGTTTACAGAAGAATTAAATATGCCAAGGTTAGAGGTAGATGATACTCTATTACTAACAGGATAGGTGGATAGTGGATACGAGCTAAAAATGAAGTATAACCAATATACAGGAAAATCCCCAGGAATAGATGGTATTCCTGTGGAAGTTTGGAAGCTAGGAGGGAAGAAACTGATAATAAAACTGTTTAGGAGGGGCCAGACAAGTCAATCTCTCCAACCCAATAAGACTGCTGCCTCCACAGACCCCCACAGCTCATAAGGTCCCAAGACCAAGGCCTTGGAAGGACAGCCCCATGAACTCTTTAGCCATACTATAGGGAACTTGCATAGGAGGGATCATATGGAGACTCATAAATAAAGTGACATTTGACAAGAGCAGAACTTGTTGGACCCAGTTTAAAAACTTTTTGACTCTAGGTAGGATTTGAGGGAACTGACTCACAGAGCCTGATCGGCAGGGCCAGGCCTGGGACTTATCCTCCCCCATACCAGTCACCATAAACTTGTAACAAAAATGTAAACACAGTCCTCATCCCAAACAAAAAAAACACAAACGAGAACCCAACACACACATCACAACTCAGGGTTGCAAACTGGCTAAAGACAGAACCCACTCAAGTCACAAGTGGTGGAGCCAGTCCAGACTCAAACTCCTGTCTGATGGCCACAGTGTCAACCAGAATGTGGAAAAACTGACAGGAGAAGTGTTATGACAAAAGCAAAGAGTGACTGCAAACTGAGAGCATCACATGAAAACAAACCAATGACAGAGTAAACCTCACACAAGATAGCCTAATTACAGCCATAGCAGAAAAGGGAAACTCAGAGCAGAGCCACTCCATGGATAACTGGTGAAAATGAAAAAAAATAAAGCGTAAGCGCTAAAATAAGGGGAAAATAGAGGAAACACAGAAAACCATGCAAAACCATACAGAACAAGCACCTGAAAGTGGGGGAAGGGAGCTTGACCATAGTTAGTGTTTGACACTGTGTTACCTAAAGTAGTTGCTAAGATCGTTATATAAGGTTCCATCAAGGGCCCTCATATCACATCTGACCCCCAGGCACTCATCACCTGTACTCATCACCCCCTGTACTCATCCTCATTGAACCTATGATTGCCTACAATGAATGTATCTGACCAGACACCTGATGCAGCTTGAAAGCAAGAAAAGTTCAAAAGGATCTCAAAAATAAAGGATATGCTCAACAAAATCTCTGACTGAAGAACTCCAGCTTTATTCAGTCTCATAGGTGACCTGTCAGAGGTGACCTGCCTGACATCATATATAGATGGTGGCTGCCCTTATTTTGATGAATATGCTTCACCATCAAAATCAAGAAATCTAGATCCTGGAGACTTAAGAGACTGACCTAAGTATAAAATTAACGGGTTTAAACGAGGAGGATAGCATCACCCAGAGGATTCCTCACCTCCAGGAACAAACTCCGTAACATGTGGCACATGTGAGGCAGAGCAGCACCTCAAGAGGCTTGACCAATGGATGGACCAATGGATGGGAGATAGAGATATACAGTGTCATTACTTCAGTGTCACTGCACTGAAAAAGAAAAGAAAAATGATATAGTTAGTTTTTATTCAAACTAAAGGGAAGCATAAAAACTATGGGCTAGGGGGCTTGTAAAATCTTGGACAGATAGCCTAGTATGAACCTATAAACCTATGAACCTATGAAGATCTGAAAGGTTTTGTTTATCAGTATTTTAAACGAAGAAGAAGCACCAACATCCTAGAAGAAAGTGGTGGTGGGTGTAATCCAGCTTCATATAGGCCCATTTCAATTCTAAACCATGATTATAAAATGGTTATGTCTATAATGTATTACTTTATTTATTTTACATATTTTGACCAGGATAGTCCGAATGGATACATGTTCATTTTCAGCGGAGGTCTGGGGAGAAAATCTCCAAGGTAGAACATACAGTAAAAAAAAATCACAAAATGATTACAAGTTACACAGTTTACAGGCTCCAGTTGAGCAAGCAGGTAATATAATCAATCATTTTTAAAACAGTGTTGACAAATTGACTAGGCAATGTAACAAGATTACAGACTGTAGAGGAGAATCTAGTCGGGTTTTGAACAAAGACATAGCCAGTTAGTTTTAAAGTATAGCTTGAGGCTTTTTTTGAACTGAGTAAGAGAGGGTTCAAGAGTAAGATCAGCAGGAAGACAGTTCCACATTTTGCTAACAGAGTTAGCAAACAGAGAGTCCCCAGCAGAGTTGTTGATTTTGGATGTTTGAACCAGTTGTTTATTAGAAGAGCGACGTGACCTTAGTTTGCTATAAGGGTTGATGATATTTTTAAATGCAGGTGTATTATTAGGGTGGTTGAGAACATTATGGACAATTATAAGCTGGTTGTACTGAAGTAGGCTAGGCCATTCTAGCCACTCCAGAAGATTTAGGTTGTGACAGTAGTGGGTCCTACAGGTCATGCCTGTTGCAAAACTAGCGATATGGTTATAACAGCTGGAGAGTTTGCTAAAAGTTGATTTGTTCAAATTAGCGAGTAGAGGGGAGGCATAGAGAAGAGTGGATAGTAGATGGGAATGAGCAATAGCAGTCCTAGCAAATGGAGTAAGGAAAGGTTTGATCTTATAGAGGGAGCCAAGTTTTTTGTTAATGGTTTTGATAGTTTGATTGACATGGATATCAAATTTGAGGGTGTTATCTATTGTGACACCTAAGAGTTTGGTTTGCGCATCTGAGGAGATATTGGTACCATTATTAGATTTTATGGTACAGAGTAGTGAGGAAGACTTCAAGTAGGGGAGAAAAGAAGCAACTTTGTTTTGTTAGGGTTTAATATCAGCTGACGGTTAGAGAGCCAGTTTTCAACTATATTGAAAGTATTCTGGGTTAACGTCATTAGATCTGTCGGGGAGGTAGCTGAGCAAATCAAGGTGAAGTCATCCGCATATTGGATACAGGTAGCATTTGGGATGACAGTTGGAAGGTCATTAATAAAGAGAGAAAAAAGAAGGGGTCCTAGTATGGAGCCCTGGGGGACACTTAGGGTGATGGGTAGATGGGTTGATAGTTTGCCCTGCCATAAGACGGCTTGTTGTCTATCACACAAGTAAGATTGAAACCATTGAAGCTTACGGCTATTTAATGAGAATGCCTTAAGGGTGTGCATGAGTATTTGGTGGTTGACTACGCTGGAGGCCTTGGAGAGATCTAAAAAGAGGGCTGAGGAAAGCTTGCTATTATTCCGGTTATGGTTTATGGTGTTAGAGAAGGATAGGAGGGCTGAGGTGGTACTGCGGTGTGGCCTAAAGCAGTGCTGAGAGTTAGCCAACAGCTTATTCTGGGTAAGATAATGCATAAGTTGTTTATGGACACACATCTCTATAATTTTAGCCAATGGTGATAGAATAGCTATCGGTCTAAAGTTTGAAGGAGTTTCCTCCTTTATGGAGTGGTATTAGATGAGATATTTTCCAAATTGAGGGGATGGTGGCTTCAGATAAGGTTGTTGATTATAATGGAGATGGGGTATGCTATGGTATCTTCTGCTTTTTGCAGATACTATGGTGGGAGGAGATCAGCTGCTAGAGTAGTTGGTTTTAATTTCTTAATTAGAGATCTGATAAGTGATGTAGAAACAGGCTGAAAGTTAAAGGAGAGTGGGGTATTAGCAAAAGGAGAGTGGGGTATTAGCTAAAGGAGAGTGGGGTATTAGATAAAGGAGAGTGGGGTATTGGTTGTGGCAGAACTTGGGTTGGAGCAGCTTGGTGCCAGTTGGCTGGCTAGGGATTAGATAGTCTCTGTGAAGAAACTATTTAAGGTATTTGCAATATCCTCTGGGGATTTATGGTTGGAAGCTGACGGGGTATGAGTGGAGGACTGTCCTGGGTGAAGAAGTTTGTTTATTTCTGCCAAAAACCTTTGAGGTTTGTTATGATGTTTTTGTTGAAGATGGTAGTAGAAGTTTTTTTTGTCTAGTATAATAGATTTTTTTTGTGTGATTCCTCAGCTGTTGGTATGTGAGTTGATCCAGTGGGCCTTTTGTGGGAAGCCATTTGTCCCATGCCTTATTTCAAGCTATGATTTTAGATTTGGTCTCTTTTGAGTGCCACAGGGCAGTTTTTGTTTTGGTTTTAATGGAGCAAGCAGGAGTGTGAGAATCAAGAATTGTAAGGAAAATGGAATTAAAGTATACTACCACATTGTCCAGTGAAAGATGCTTTAGGATTGACCAATTGCAAGTGTTAAGTTCATTTTAAAAATTGGTGAAGTTGAAGTTATTATTTCTGATGGTTTTAAAGGTGGTCTGGTGGGGGCTGTCCACTTTGTGCTTGATAATGTACACACGTAAGTGGTCACTTAGGTCATCTGGGAGGGTCCCTGACTTGTACATATAGGGGTAGATGTTGATAAGTATCGAATCAGGGATACTGTCTTTGTTATTGGGTTTGCCTATCCTGGTGGAGGAGGATATGAGCTGTGCAAAACCCTGTAGGTTGACATGGGTTGTAGGAGATTCCAAGGAATAGGTGTTCCAATCAATGTTAAAATCTCAAAGCACCATAGTTTCTTGGGAGTAGGTACTGGATAACCAGTGGAGGATGTCCTCTAGGGTGTTTGTATTATTACCTGGGGGAATGTAAACGCAGACAATGTTTATGCATTTGTTATTGTTAATCTGTAGTTTGGTAATAAGAATTTCTGCATTATTAAACTAGCATGGTGGTAGGGAGACCGTAGTAACATCTAGTGTATTTTTGTAGAGTATAGCTGCCCCACCACCCTTCCTAGTAGTACGATCTAATCTAAGGATGTTGTACCCTGGTGGTATTACCTCATTGTCTTTAGTTACCGGTTTTAGCCAGGTCTCCTTAAGACATAATAGATCGGGGGAGTAAACTGCTAAAAGGGCATGCAGATTATGGACCTTATTGCATATGCTTCTGATATTTGGTTGGCAGATCAGGAGAGAATTAGGGGGCCTATTAGCCAGTGTTATGTTAGAAGGCATATTAGTTAGGGAACTGGAATCAGCAGGTGGGGATGGAGCAGGGTTTGGGTGGCTATCTCCATCCATTGTCAGGCTGTAATGTAAGCTATGAGTTTCATAATTTTGTTTATAAATTTTTGGTAATGTTTAGTTTTGGTGCAGATCTACCTGGGTCTAATCGGTTGGTAGTTTTTAGGAATAGTGGGGTCAGGTATGTGGGGAATTATGAAGTGGTCAGTATTGTTTGATACTGATGTAGTGATAATTTGGGATTTTGGTTCATAGGTTCATACTAGGCTATCTGCCCTAGGGCATTTATAAGCCTAGCCAGAGTGTGTTTGGCTTTCGCCACCCATTTTAAATGAATTTTGCTATGCCCTTTTTCGAGGTTAGTATACTGTGCCTCTGTCTAACAGTGACACAGAAGTGATATCCAGGGTAAACCTACTATCTTCCATCCACTCATCAAGATTCCTCTTGAAGAAAGTCAATGAGGGACTCTGCCTAACCTGGACTGGGATTTTATTCCAGAGTGAAGGGAGCCTCTGGGTTATGAATCTGTCCCTCCAGCATGTCCTATTTATTTCAGTGCTGAGGTTCAAGTCTCTCGAGCGCGTAGCTCGATGGGATTTGGATTTTCTGAGGTGCAGCATGTTAAATTAGTACTAAGCTAACTGCCCTTGCGAGCCATTTTAAGCTTAGCCAATTATCCCTTGTAAGACTCAAACCTTGCACCTTGTGTTTGTAAAGCAAACACCTTAACCATTGGGTAGTGGAAACCTAGGTAGAGCTGATTTTCATAGGTGCTCAGGAGATATGGAATGAGTAACAGAGGTAAGAGCAAAAATAGTAGCAGTATTTTGAGGGATAACAGAGTGACTGACTGGGGCATTATGTTGGAACTGTATTTGGAGCAGGAGTAAATTAAGAAGTCTAGGAAGATTAGTGGCAGGTAGGGGGGTGGTTTGATCTAGGAGGTTATCTTTGATATGTTATAGTGGAGGGGATGTGGTTTTTAGAGCTTTAAATGTAGCACCGCTGGGGGCGGGTGGTAGGGCGGGGTGGGGAGTAAGCCCAAGCACAGCAAGGGCAAGTGGAGCGAGGTCACACCAATCCCCGAGGTACCTGATTTCTGTGCCTGCATCTAAGTAATTGTAAAATGTTATATTTTATTTCTCTAGTTTTATTCTGCAGATTGATAGTACACACTTGGGGAGGTAAAAAATATTATATTTGCCACTAGTAGTTCTTTAACTAGTGACCAAATAATTAGCTACAAACAACACTAAGAAATTCCTGAGGTCTAATGGCTTGCCAGTTAGCAGAATTCAACTGCAGATGAGCACTTGTGTCCTGATGGGAGACTAGTAATTTAAAGACGGCTCCATAAACAGCAGGAATCTAATACAGACTTACTATTGGGGGCGGAGGTAGCAAAAAGGGTGTTAACCAGATGCTATTACCCATAATGGCTAAAAGAATGGCAAAGGTGATGCCAAAATTGATAGATATGGATCAATGTGGTTTAGTGGAGGAGAAGGAAACATTTTTCAACAAATTATATGGTTGATTAGCAGGATATATGAGGGATATGAGGGATCTGAAGCAAAAATTAAAGTGGGTGGGTTCCTATCTTATGTTTCATAAGAGGAAATAGGCACAGGTGTCCTCTTTCCCTTTTGTTATTTGTGTTATATTTAGAACCACTGGCAAAGAAAATAAGGGCTTCAGGAATTCAAGGATACAACTGATATGGTAGTCAAGAAAAGCTGGCTTAGTTTGCAGTTGGTATTATTTTATATCTGATAAAACCAGAAAAGGACATTTTAGTGTTGTGGAACATTCTGACACAGTTTCAAGTCTTTTTGATATGCAAAATTAATGAAGCTAAAACAAATACAATGGTTGTAAACTATATGCCCACACACAAATTTGTTCAGTAATACCCATACTTATGGGGACATGATTTTATTTTATTTATTTTTATTTTTACATTTGTTGACCGGACTATTCGAGCTGGATACATGTCCATTTTCAGTAGGGAGCCGGGGAGAAAATCTCCACTATGAGTACAAGTAAACAGTACAGTACTAAAATGTACACAAAAACAAGATTTTACATAACAGAGTAGATCTAAATATACTTTACATAACTAAATATACTTTTCATAACAGAGTAGAACTAAATATACTTTACAATCATTAACAAGCTATAACAGCTATAGTTCCAAGTATTTTGCGGTAGAGACAAGCTTAAACATGGTATACAGGAAAGGGACAGTTAGTAGTAACATTAGTAGGCTGATAAAATGAAGTACTTAGGAATATGGATTAAAAAGGATTCTGTTATGGCAGCTAATGATATGTAGGAACAGACTAAACAAAAGATCATACAAAAACTGAGAAATTGGAAGCTCTGCTTTATGAATGCGGATAGCATGATAGAAGCAGTCAAAATGTTTTAGTCCCTTTAGATTTATACACATGTCAGGCATATTTTTATCAACCATATGAGAAGTTGTGGACAGCAATTAATAAATAGTTGAAGGATTTTATCTGGGAGGGGAAGATGGCAAGAGTCATGTGGGATAAAGTACAGTTTTGTACCTACCATAAATGTAGAAGTTCGAGTGTTCACCCTGCTGCAGTCATCACACTTGGGTTATCCTGTCGTCAGGCGGTCCTGCAGTCGGCCGGAATTCCAAAGTCTTGGTCCGGCGTCGGTTGCTGTCGCCTCTTCCCTGACGTCAGTGCGCCAGGGGTATATATAATGCAACTGACGCCATTTTCTTCAGTTTTTCTTGCCCCAGATGTCAGGTGCCCCCAAAAAGGTGGTCAGAATTAGTACCAAATGGAGTAACCACTGCACAAACACAAAATCCCTTCAGTTATAAGCAAATACATCAGTAAGGCATAGAAGAGATGTAGCCAGTAGATCAGAGGGGATGGAGGGAGGGTAACCTGGACTGCAGCAGGGTGAACACTCGAACATCTACATTTATGGTAGGTACAAAACTGTACTATGTTCATCGTGTTACCCTGCTGCAGTCATCACACTTGGGTTGAATCCCAAAGCTAAGGTAGGGGGGAGGTATCATAGAGGGTTAGTGGAGGCAATAAGGCCCTGCAGAACTGCAGTGGCGAAGCCCGCCCTGGACTTAGAGTAAAGAGGTAAGTGATAGTGTTTGGTAAAGGTGTGTACTGAACTCCAAGTTGCAGCTTCTAAAGTTTCCTTGGTTGGAACCCCCCTGAGAAAGGCAGTAGAGGTAGCTGTTGCCCTGGTAGAGTGGGATCTAATGGTAGCAGGAACTGGTTTCCCATGATGGGTATAGCAGAAACGTATGCAATGACCTATCCTTTTAGAAATGGTTTGCTTTGATATAGCCTTCCCTTGAGAAGCTGTAGCATAGGATAAAAAGAGCTGGTCAGATTTTCTGAAAGCCTTAGTTTTGTCCAAGTAGTAACGAAGCTACCTGTGAATGTCCAAGGAATGCAGGAGTCTCTCACCTTTGTTCTGTGAATTGGGGAAGAAGGTGGGAAAGTGGATGGTTTGATTTAAAGCTACACTGGAAACCACCTTAGGCATAAAGGAAGGATTAGTTCGTAGAGAAACTCTGTCTTGATGAAAAATGAGGAAAGGTTCCACTGCCATTAGTGCCTGTAGCTCTGAGACTCTTCTAACTGAAGTTATTGCAAGGAGCAGGGCAGTCTTCCATGATAGGAACTGAAGATCTGCAGGGAAAGCTGGTTCAAAGGGAGGTAGCGTTAGTTTTTCCAGAACAAAGTTGAGGTCCCATGTTGGTGTAGGAGCTTTCCTGGGTGGTCTAATGTTTTTTGCCCCTCTGAGGAACTGTCTTAGAAGAGGATGTGAAAATAAAGGTGGATCCGTGTTGTAGTGAGCTGAAATAGCTGAAGCATGGATTTTAATTGAGGAAAAGGAAAGTCCTTTGTGCAACATCTCAGCTAAATACTGTAGAATGTGAGGCATGTGAGGCTGAATTGTGTCTTGGCCTTTAGCTTGGTTCCAGGCACAAAACCTTTTCCATTTGTCTGAATAAGCCTTCCTGGTGCTTGGCCTCCTGGCTTCCAGAATAACATCCAGAACTGCTTGTGAAAGAGGAGCTGGTTGGATGTTTAGTTGATTTGCCATGCAACCAGATTTAAAGTTTTGAGCTGGCTGTGAAGAATCTGATTGTTTTGTTGTGTGAGCAAATGGGGTATTTGAGGCAATATCCATGGTGGGTTGTGGGCCATATTTTTCAATAGCGGATACCAGTGCTGGCGTGGCCAGTTTGGGGCTATGAGAATCAGTCGTGATCTCTACTTTTTGACCTTTAAAAGAACCTTTGTGAGGAGAGGCAACGGAGGGAAGGCATATACTGTCAGGTTTTTCCAACTGAAAGAGAGTCCACTTTCCAAGCTTGATGGTGAAATGCCCTTGTACAAAATTTTGTCAGTTGATAGTTTTGAGGACTGGCAAACAGGTCTATGTCTGGAAGGCCCCATTTTTGAGTTATCATTGCAAATATTTGTGGATCTAGTTTCCACTCGTGGGGATCTTTGATGTTTCTGCTGAGGTCATCTGCCAATGTGTTCTTCTGTCCTGGCAGGAATTGAGCTTGTAACTGGACTTGGTAGGCCAGAGCTGTGTTCCATAAGATCATTGCTTGCCTGCATAGAGAGTAGGAATGTGTACCCCCTTGTTTGTTTATGTACCACATTACTGTGGTGTTGTCCATCTTTATTGCAAGTTGTCCTGGATGTAACAGATCCTTGAAGGCTGTCAGAGCTTTCTGTACAGCTAGCATCTCTTTTTGATTTATGTGCAGATTTCTTTGGTCTGCAGTCCATAGGCCTTGAATGCATTGTCCTGCCATGTGTGCCCCCCAGGCGTAGTCTGAAGCATCTGTTGTGATAGTTTGCCTGGCTGGGGGCAAGGTGAAAGGCTGACCCTTGTTGAGGTGACATGCTTGTGACCACCATAGAAATTCCTGTTGTAGGCAGGGAATGAGAGATATCATTGTGTCCAAGCTATGGCTGTGTTGAGACTATACGCTTTTTAGGTACCACTGTAATTTCCTCATATGCAGCTTTGCAAATGGTATTATTAGTATGCAAGATGCCATGAAGCCCAAAGCCTGCAGAATTTTTCTTGCAGTTAATTGGGTCTTTGTTACCATTGTCTTGAAATATTGAGTCAGTTGAAGTTGCTTGTCTGGCGTAAGATAAGCCTTCTGGGCCGTTGTATTCAAGCTGCACCAAGGAATGTCATTTTTTGTGAGGGTACTAGTTTTGACTTCTTTTCGTTTACTGTGTACCCCAGGCAGTTTAGTAGATGCTTTACAAAGGCCAGATGATGTAAGAGAATGTCTTTGTTTTCTGCTTGGATGAGGCAGTCGTCCAGGTATGGATATATTTGAATTCCTCTTTGTCTGCAGTATGCAATTACTGGTGCCAGGCATTTTGTGAAAACTCTGGGCACAGTAGATAAGCCAAAGGGCAGTGAAGAGAATTGGTAATGGGTTGAACCTGCAATGAAATGGAGGTATCTTCTGCAACTCTGTCTGATAGGGACATGCAGGTATGCCTCCTTGAGGTCCAACATTACTAGCCATGCTTCCTTGCCCAACATGGGAAGTAGCTGCTGTAGTGTTAGCATCTTGAATTTGGGTACTTGTAAGTAAGTGTTTAGAATTGAAAGGTCCAGAATTGGTCTCCAGGCATTGTTCTTTCTGGGCACTAGAAAGAGTCTTGAGTAAAATCCTTGGCCTTGCTCTCGAGCTGAATGGCTCTCATGTCCATGAGTGCTTTAATTTGCTTTTGTGCCTCTGCCCATTGATTTTGTGGCAGGTTTGGCATTCCTCTTTTCATTGGCAAGGTGTGAAAGTGGAATCTGTATCCTCGTAAAATTATGTCTAGGACCCATTTGTCCTTTGTGACAATGTGCCAGTTGTCTGCAAAAAGTGCGAGTTTCCCCCCCAAGGGGGCTGCCAAGAGAGTACTGCTTGGCCCGATGAGGTGCAAGTCATTGAGTTTGCCTTCTGGTGGATTGAGACCTGTCTTCTCCTCCCTTCTGTGTTGTAGTGCCCCATTGGCAAGGTTTATACCGGGCTTGTGGTTGTCCTCTGCCCCTTGGGCGTCTGTATTTACCCCTCTGTGGTCTGTCAGTGGCTGGAAAGGACCAATTTTTTGTTGGCCAGTTTCTGCTGAAGCGAGGGGGTTGTACTTGTAGGAAATCTTTGACTGTCTGCATAGATTTTGCCTTATCTTCCATTTTCTTTAAAACAACTTCTGCTTTAACTCCAAAAAGGACATCCTGCTGTAAGGGAGCATCTAGTAGTTTTGCTTTAACATGATCAGGCAGAGTTTGTTCCTTTAACCAAGCATGCCTACGTATAACAGACCCAGTGACAGCTGCTCTGAAGGAGGCCTCCAAAGAATCAAACCCACATTGTAAGGTATGTTTGCCCACCTGCTCAGTGGCGTGCAACAGATCCTGTACTTCTTTCAATTCAGATTGTTGAGGGAGAGTGGATATTCTTTGCTTTAACTGAGAGATTAGAAATTGCTGATACTTAAGCATGTGAAATTGACAATTCAGTGCCCTCATAGCTAGTGTGGCTGAGGTGTAAACCTTTTTCCCCCACCTGTCTAGTGCTCTGGAATCCCTCTCAGAAGGTACTGGGTTTTTAGCCATAGAAGCCTTGGCCCCCTTGGGACCCTGGGAGATAGTCTCTGGGTCTGGGTCAGCTACAGGGCTTTTGTAAAGAAATTTGTGGGAATCGGGCACTCTGTAGTATCTGTCAGGCTTAGCCGGAGCAGGAGGTAGAGAGTCTGGGTTGAAACTGGATTCTAAATAGACATCATCCACAATGTCCAAAACTGGTGGGATGGCAAGTGGTCTGTGTTGGGGGAGTAAAAGAAACTCTCTGAGCCTTTTCTTTGAATCAGAGTAGTCCTGACCTTCCCAGTGAAAATGTTCCCTCATAGTGTGTAAAGTTTCCCCAAAGGAGTAGTCTTCAGGAGGAGAAGCTGAGGGAATAGAGTCCTCAGCATCAGAATCTTCATAAGGAGAGAAGGAGTAGTCTTGGTCCTCAGAGGAGTCTGAAGAAATGGACATTTGCTCAGAGGATGCATAATCTTCCTCTTGTCTAGGCCTTTTGTCAGGAGGGGGCTGGGAACCCCTGATTAAAGAAATCAAATGTTCAGCCATTTTGAGCATCTGTTTCTTAGGCATGGGGCCTTGAACAGGAGACTGAAGTGCAGTCCTTTTAGGTTTAGAAGGAGTCTTCGACTTAGAAAACCTTTTAATGGTGAGAGTCGTCGGTCTGAAAACGCCTTCAGAAACCGATGGAGTTTCTGTAGCACCGACGTCTTTTGAAGCAAAGTCGTCGGAAGGGCCTGAAGTAAAAGGCTGCGTCGGCCTGGTACATTCCATCAAAATTTCTGTAGCGGTCTCGGGTTCCAGATCTGCGGTAGTCAGGGGCTGCGTCGGAGCCTCACTGAGGACCGGAGAACTGGAGACTGGATCATCCGAGGCCTCGGAATCTGGCTTAGGCCTGGGCTGTCTGTCCTTATCCCTGCGTTTTTTGTGCACGCCGGTAGTCGGTTGCTCCGATGGCATGGTGTAGTTAAATTTCCTACCGAAGTAGTGTCGTGCGAAATCAAAGCGTCTTTTAATAGTACGCTTATTAAACCTAGCACAAAACCGACAAGTAGTGACGTCGTGGTCTGGGCCTAGGCAAGGTATGCAATAAGAATGAAAATCCTTATGAGGTATTTGCTTCCCACAAGAAATACAATTGTTAACTTTTTCTGACATCAGTCTGAGGCAAGAAAAGTTTCCCCAATGGGGTACTTAGCTTTATAGAAGACTTCGGTCTGAAATTCAAATTTGAAAATCTCAGGAGTCGGCCGACCGGCACTTGCGAACTGCTTCTGCTTCGGGCACCGTGCAGCAAGAAAGACTGGAGAAAATGGCGTCGGTTGCATTATATATACTCCTGGCACACTGACGTCAGGGAAGAGGCGACAGCAACCGACGTCGGACCAAGACTTTGGAATTCCGGCCGACTGCGGGACCGCCTGACGACAGGATAACCCAAGTGTGATGACTGCAGCAGGGTAACACAATGAACATCCTGAATGTTCCAATAGAACAAAGTGGTTTGGGACTACCTAATTTGAAGGGGTATTACAGAGCTACACAGTTAAGACTGCTATCTATAATTCAAAGTGGAAAGGGATGATGATGAAACGGGGGGAGCTCAATAAACAAGCAGATACCGGGATTTTGGATGCAGATACTTAAGGAGAATAACAATATCCATAAAGGATATTATATTCATAAAGTAGCAGAAAGTATTCTAAGAACTAAGCCAACATGTGAATAGAGAAAGGAGATTCTGCTGATAGGGATGACTGCAATTAGGGATACAGACAATAGGCAAGAGGTGGGTGGAAATTACTGGAGGAAACTGGCAAAGGAATCAAAGTATTGGGAGCAAATAATTAGACAGGGAAATGTAACAGAATGAGAAGTGGCCAAGAATGTATTTGGACTGCAGGCTAGAGACTGCCTTCCCTAGTGAGGATTGATATCAGAGTATAGGCAAAGTGAAAGGAACACGAGGATCCTAAGTGAAAGACCAGTACTGGTAGAGTTTTTGGTAGAATCTAGAACAGATGTCGCTGTTAAAAAAAGGGATAATTAGTAGAGCATATAAAATGCTGCCTGATAACTACAAGAATCAAACAGAGGATATTAGAAAGGATTGGGAAGAGTGACTGGATAAGCAATTCACAAAGAAACAATGGAAGATATATGTATGACTCCCAAGTGTGCAACGAAGTCTAGAACATTTAGGATCTTTGCTTGGAAGGTCTTATACAGATATTTTTATACCCCAAGTAGACTCCAAGGAATTTTTTCCACAGGTAGATAGCAAATGTTGGAGATGTGATGAGGAAGAAAGTAACTGGGAAAATATTTTTGTAAGTGAAATGAACTGGCAGATTTTAAAAATTCCCAGCAGACTACTCTATCAGAAATACTGGATGAGCAAATTGGTGTAACTAAGGAAATAATTTTTTTGAGCTATTATACAGAATCAGAATTGCCTAGACATAGTGAGGCCTTGCTGCGTCTAATTACTGCGGCTGTAAAAAAATCGGTACTTACGTATTATCGCAACCAGATTTTCGCATTAACGCTGGTTGCTTCCCGTTGTGTAAACTAGTATCAAAAAGTTTTGAAAAGCAAAGAAACCATGTTTTCTTTAAGACTGTGTATGTTTAGGCAGGTTTATGAGTTAAATAAATAAAAAAATAATGTTTAATTGCAGGTATCCTATGCCTATAACAAGCATGTTATTGTTATCAATTCCTTTCAAGTATCTTCGTTAGGTTTTGCAAAAGCTTATTTTTCTTCACGAGCTTCAATTCTAAAGTTTCCTTAAAAACACTGTTTGTACAACTATAGTAAATAAACAGTTTACCTAAAATTATTTGCATGTCTCCTGGTTTTTCTTTTAACCGTTAAATCCAAACAGTACAGAGTACAGCTCAAAAATAATCATTGCGACGGAAAAACAGCAACTACTAGAATACATTTTCATGTCTCCCTCTTGCCCTCTTCCCACTCAGTACAGGTTACAGATCAGAAATAATCCTTTCGACAGAACAGCAGCAAGTAGGAGAAAAGAAATAAGTCAGACTTAAAGTAATCCTTTCCACAATACAACAGCAGCTGATCCGTTTGAACTGTGCGTGTGTGTAACATCTGACGCTAATTCCCTCAGTCATTTCAGGCCAACATATGTATTCACGCAGCCACTGTGATAGTTGAATTCAGTGCTTGATGTCTGTAAAGCACGCTAACCACAAATCCTAAATTTTAAGCTTTAACCGTCTTCCTAACCCATCACATATATATCAGAAAACTTTTTAACAGTTTAGCCAACCTGATTACACATACAAGATGATATTTAAGTAAAACACGAGAAACTATAGCAGGTTGCAAATCTGGTTGCGATAATACGTAAGTACCAAAAAATAAATAACTAGAAAATGGAAAGCAAAGTCTAAACCAACTGTACTACACAAGTAGGGCATATAATAACACCGATAAACAATTGGAAATGGGATCTTTACAAAAGGGTAGGTGTAAATTACATTAAAAAGAACAATTATATATTACCACTAGTGGTAATAACCGGGCTCATACCATAGATAACTTGAGGGGACTCATGCTGTGGATAATCTAACAATGGCAGCAACCTTTTACACCTTGTCCACCGTCAGCTGAACCAAGGAAATCAACTGAATCCTTACTGGAAAAACACTTAAAAGTTTGCTGGAAATGACAACATGTACCTCAGTTTAGGTGTCTTAATCCCTTTTAAAGCAACCATGAACTGGTAAATGACAGTCTCCAAAAAGTCCTTCACAAGCACAGGTCTTCTCTCAACCATTGTCCTCTTACTTACCAAAGTTGTGACAGAACCTGCTCCTTATCACACTGTCACAAACTGAACTTGAATTACTCTGTGTTGGCTAGACATCCTGTCAGCCACAGCAACAGAAATGGACACAAGAGATGGTTTGGAAACCACAGCAGTAATTTCACTGATAAATGCAAGTGCTCAGAAGAGATGTTAAAAATGTCTTACAATGTCATGCTACATATTACAAGATCACAATGAAATAAAAAGTATTGCATTTCTTTTCATAGCTAAAGCTTTTTTAAAGATGCCAGATATGTGCTAAGATGTCACTTGAAAGTAATGCACCCTAAAACTTCAATTACTCACTCTAATGACTGCAGAAGTATGAAATCCTGAGACTAAAATTAATGTCTTATGGCTTTTCCCAGTTAGGGGTCGCCAAAGCGAAACTACGGTCCGCTAATGATTGGCAATGTATTTTTTAAGGTGACGAGTTGCCAGCCCGATGCCCAACCTTCAAAGAAGGCACACCCATTCACGCACGCACCTACCTGCATGTCTTTAAATGTCACTCGACCGCAGGGAGGACATGCAGACTTCACACAGAAGGCGCTCCCAGCCGAGAATCGAACGGGAGAACCTCTTGCTATGAGGTGACAACACTAACCGCTGCACCACCATGGCTCTATAAGACTCTACCATATATAATGTAAATACTGTTAATTAAAACTATTTTTACCAGCATAGTTATTATCTCATAAACTGTACTTATTTCTTAGTAATGTAATAATGTTTCAATTGTACTGCATGGTAATACACAAAATTCACCCAGGCTGTTGAAAAAATTACATGGAGCTGCTTACTGCTTGGTGTGATGGATTTGCAGTGTTCTTATGACACTTAGTCTTGCTGGCTGGATTCTGCTAAAATTCAAAGTCTGATTATATTTGCATTCACAGTCTGTTGCATACAGAAACTTGCAGAATATACACTGATGAGAGAATATACTTTGCAGCATCAACTTTAAAGAGCAGTAACAAATAACTTTTTATAATAAATCAAACGAAACCACGTTGCAGCTTAAAAGTACTGTTCCAACTTTACTTCTCATATAGTACAGATGATGTGAGAGATATAACATTTACCTCAGAACACCAAATGTGTTCCTACCATACCCCTAAACAACTGGATTTATACAGCTCTTTATATACTCTTTTTAGTCATGCATAAACATATTTTGGAGAATTGCTTATCCTGTAGAAACAATACTAAACTTCCTTGTTTAACAATGTCTTGTAAGAGACCAGCTTTTCTGACAGTGTGAATATCCTGTAACAGTGTCCTGATGTCCATGTAGAAAACATATTTTTGAGGAAACACATTGTCCTGTATTCTATTTGAATCTGTGTATAGAAACATGTGTTCTTATGTCAATGCTGATAAGCATATCCTGTTTTTTATGAAGAAAAACATATTTTTGAGAAAACACATTGTCAGAGATCAGCTTTTCTGACAGTGTGAACATCCTGTATTTTATTTGGATCTTTGTATAAAAACATCTGTTCTTGTGCCATCCTGTTTTTCCATGCAGAATAACATGTCATTGTTCTTAAAAGCAGATTTTGCATTTTTGTTCTTGCATACATCCTGTTTTGAGTCAGTAAGGGAAACATGTCCATTCTTTAAAAGCAGATTTTGTATTTTTGCTCTTGCATACATCCTGTTTTGAGTCTGTAAGGGAAAAGTGTCCATTCTTTAAAAGCAGATTTTGTATTTTGCTCTTGCATACATCCTGTTTTGAGTCTGTAAGGGGAAAAATGTCAATTCAGCAGATTCCTTTTCCAAGCCATGGTAATTTAGTATGGATGCTGATTACATATTACTAAACTCTATTTCTACATTTAAGCAAGCTTTATCTTATACATTATTTATGTTGCATAATTGCAGCAAAATTACTTTCAACCTTAGTATATTGTTGAGCACACTCTAACAATTCCATCTTTTTATTTTAAACTAGAGAAATAAATTCAGCATTATTTGGTAATACTTTTCATTATGACAATTAACAACAGTAACTTGACTAGCTTTTGCTAAGCAGACTTTAATACATGTAAATAATATGCAACCAAGCATTACAATAACAATAAAAGAAATTAAAAATACAGTGATTTTTCCTGTCCATCCTGTAAATAGATTACTAAACCATTCACTCCAGTCATCATTCCAGTTTTTTCTAGTATGTTGAGACACTTGTGCAATCACTTCTAAATGTGCTTTTACAGATTCTGTTTTGTCTGGAATAAATGTACAACACTGTTCTCCTATTAAAGCACATGTACCCCCTTGTGATGCTAATATGTAATCTAATGCCATTCGATTTTGCAAAACCATAGTTCGTATTGCTGTAATTTCGACAGTAATGTCAAGGACTGCATTGAAAGTGGCATTTGCCAATACCTCAACTAGTTTAGATAGTTTTCTCAGTTCCCAGATGGCTTTTGCAGCCCCGTATCAAAGGAAAATACCTGCTCCAGAGATTACATCATCTCCTAAATCCATATCTTTTAATTTAATATAATCAAGATTTTGATGATATATACGTGATGTATCTAAGGTGTCTACTGGATTTTCTGGACTTTCAATTACAGGTAATATATCCCTTTTCTTTTTTGTATTCCTAATGTTTCCTTTTGGTAACTCTTTTACATGATGCATTACTGGTACCACTAATCCTATATAACAGGCGCCATCCCATCCCTTTGGTAACCATTTATAAGCATATTTACCACAGATGTAATATAACCCATCTGATAGAGCAACACTGCTATTTACCAGACTGCCATTTACTTGCCCCATAGTAGGAGATTTATCATGTACAACTGTAAAGTTTTTATCTGTTTTACTTCTCCAACATGTAATATTAGTTTTACAGTCATTTTTGTCATTTTGTGAAAAGTGAAATACTGCTGTGTCACTTAATATTAACTGACCCTTAATTGGTATTAAAATAGGAAAACCATGTGAAAATACTCCACGTACTGGTAAGTGGTTGTGAAAATTTATAATTTCAATTGTTTGAATACAATTGCTATTACCCACTGGAACAGTTCCATTTTGTTGAAAACATGTGATCCCCTGTACTATAGCAGATAACTGTACTCTTGCTTTACGTAATTGTACATTTATAACTTGATCTCCTGTTTCATTTATTAATACTCTCCAACTACTAAGAGAATTTAGTGGAATATGTATTAGAGGCATTACCCCTGTTATTTTTGGTATTAAACTACACACCCAACAATTAGAAACATTCATGCTTTTTGCATACCAACATTGTCTTGCTAAGAAAGTGTTAAAAGATGGTGACCAGTCTTGTTCATTTTTCCACATTTCTTTACTCTCTCTCTTATGTAACTTTACAGTTTGATTAACAGGTTGTAAGTATAATTTAATACTAAGCAATACAATAATAGTTAGTATAATAGCTATTATCAATTTAAAAAAAATCCTTTAAATAGAAATTCCATTGTTGAATCATTTTGCCTTTGGTCATCCGAAACTGGATTTCCAAAAGGATGCACTTTAAACCATGTCAATTTCATTAGGGTTTTCTCGGTTGGAAACCTACAAAAGAATACATTTAATCAGATTTACATTGTTCACTATTTTTTATCATTCTTAGTTGATCTTTATGTACCAACATTGTTCTGTTTTTCTTTTTTCCTTTGATTTTGTACACTAATGGTCCAATTTGTTCCACTACTTCAAAAGGGCCTTGCCAATTGCTAGCCCATAGTCCTTCCATTTGGAATGTTTTTACCAATACTTTGGTTCCACAGGGAAGGTTTTCTTCAGCTGGTATTATTGGCACCTTTTTCCATAGATGGAACGCTTGCTCCCTTGCATTATAGTCACATATACTAGTAAGTTGTTTTAGCCATTCCTGATGTTTGCTAATTTCTAGCATGGGCCTACCATTAGGTAAATCTGGATCAAATGGTAATTGTATGGGCATTTTGCGGCCTGTCATTATTTCATATGGGGAAATACCTGTTTTGCTGTTTGGTGTTGCTCGAATACCCATTAAAATACCAGGCAGATGATGTACCCATGTATTGCCCTTTTCCAAGCATGAGATGTTCTTTTAACGTCCGATTCATACGTTCTACAATGCCATTAGATTGTGGATGGTATGGTACATGAAACCTTTGCTGTATGCCTAACAAATTACACATTTGTTTAATGAGATCACTAACAAACTGTGGGCCATTGTCTGACTCTATAACCCGTGGCCATCCCCAATGACAGAAAATATTTTTCCATAAGGCTTCTGCTGTTGCCTTTGCTGTCATGGTTTTGGTAGGAATCGCTTCTACCCATTTTGAAAAGACGTCCACTACTACTAGTAGATATCTGTAACCTCCCTTTGTTGTTGGTAATGGACCTGCATAATCTATTTGAACTGCATACCATGGCCCATCCGCTGGCTGTACTCGATGTAACTGAGGCCTTTTGCTTTTAGCATTTACCTGAAGACAGATTAAACATTCTTCTATAATCAGTTTGCAGACCTTTTTTAAATTTGGGTTCCAATACTTTTCTTTTACAACTGCCCATAACTTATCAGTTCCTATATGGCCCAGTATTTGGTGATTTAACTTGACCAACTGGCGTGCCAACTGAAATGGTACATATGGTAACTGTAACCCTTTGGAGGTTGAGTATGCATAGTACTCCTTTGGTGGTATGCCTACCAATCTGCACTGATCGGTTTCTTCTTTTAAGCCCTGTTGTTTTTGTATATTTACAAGGTCTTTCTCTATTGACTCTTTATCTAGCTCTTTTAAGACACTAACTTCTACATTGGCATACTCATATTCAGGAAGTTCTTTTCCATTTTGTGCTGCTTGTTTGGCCAAGGTATCAGCTAACACATTTAATCTGTAAGTTTCACTGGTTGGCTTTTGATGTGCTTTTACTTTTAAGATGCTATACTGTCCTTGTTGTTTTGACATTGTCATAACTTTATATATGTCTTTTAATACTTCAGCATGCCATAATGGTTTACCTACACTATCCACAAATCCTCGTCTTACCCAGGTTTCCATATGTAGTCTTAAAGAATTTACTACATAAGCACTATCTGAAAAATGTTAATAGGATTGTAATACTTTAGCACATACAATACTGCCTCCAGTTCAGCTCTTTGAGCTGACATATGCCCTGGTAACTTGATTAGTTCAGGAGAACCCAATTGTGGATTCTCTGGAACTATGGCAAATCCTGTCCAGTATCTGCCTTGGTCCCAATATCGTGCTCCATCCACAAAGATAGATGGCTTAAAGTGATCAAAATCAGATGCTAAAAATTGCACCTCAGGTGACATTATCTTTTCTAAACAGTTATGCTGTTTTCCTTCATATCCCATATGGTTTGACAAATGGTATTTATCCCCTGTCTGTATAGTAACAGTTTTCATTCCAAAAAGTGCCATCCATTTTGCAAAGACTGCCTGACTAATACCATCTGTAATTTTATTCATTTCAAAACTGTCTATCAAAGCTTTTACAGCTTGATGTGGTGTTTGTACTATAATGCTGGAAAATACGGTCAAATATTCAGTTTGTTTAATACCCCAGTAAATGGCTAATAACTGCTGTATACATGGATGGTAACCCAATTCCACTGGAGTCATCTTTCTGCTAAAGAAAGTGACTGGGCATAATGTTTTATCCATTCTGTTGTCACTACTATGTGGCCATTCCTGTAGTAGTACCACAGACAGTGTTTTTTTTCCTGCTGCTGCTTGTAACACAAATGGTAACCTTGGAGTGGGCGCTATTAGTTCTGTAGCTTGTGCTAGTTTTATTTTTATCTGTGAAAATGCCTCCTCTTCATGAGATCCCCACTCTAAAAAGGTGGAGTTCTTTTGTTCATGTAACATTTTGTATAGGGGAGCAGCCACGGCTGCATAATCCTCTATAAATTCCCTATTGTAATTCATGATTCCCATGAATTTATGTAAGTCTGCTATAGTCAGTGGCTTTTCCATTTGTAAAATGCCTTGTACACGTACAGGGCAAGGAGATCTTCCTGTTGGTTTTATAATAGTACCTAGAAACTTAACTTTATGGGTCATAAGCTGAATTTTTTCACTTTTAACCTTAAACCCTGCTTGCTGTAGAGTATGAAAAACTCTCTTAAGAAGCCGCACATGCTCCTCTACTGTTTCTGACTGAATTAAAATATCATCAATGTAATGTATTACTGAATCATCCTTTTCCAAATGTTGTAGAATGGATCCTACTGTCTGATGAAAAATAACTGGACTGTTTTGAAACCCTTGTGGTAACCTTGTCATAACATATTGCTGGTTTTAAATGTAAAGGCAAATCTTGGCCAATCTTTTTTTCCTGAGTGGCACTGCAAAAAACATTTGCTAAATCTATTACTGTAAACCACTTACTTTGTGGCTTAATATGTGCAGCCAACTCTGGGACTCCTGGAATCAAGTGTGCTCTAGGAGTGGTATATTGATTAACCTTTCGTAAATCAATAACAAGACGATAACTACCATCTTTTTTCTTAACTGGCCAGAATGGTGAATTTGTAGGACTGTTGCCTTTTTGTATAATCCCTTCTCTTTCCCATTCTGCAATACATTTTTCCATATGTTCTTCTGCTTCCCTAGGAATAGGATATTGTTTTTGAAAAGGTGGTATATAGTCCTGATCACTTCCTATTCCTACTGGGCTTTCTAGTTTCCCACAATCACTGGGACCCTTGGACCATAGATTTGGGAATTGCTGTTGTAAATGCTTCCATACATCCTCACTGTCTGTATTTATATAGCCTGTAGGTTTTTCAGGTTTGTCAGGTAGAGAGATTGCATAGCAACCTGTATTTTGCTCTTCCTCTCTTTGTTGTTTGTCTCCCATCCACAGAATTTCATTAGGTAAATCAATTACTATGCCTAAAGGTCCTAGAATGTCCATACCAATAATGGTATCTGTGCAAGATGGATGCATTACAAATGCACCCTTCCATATTTGTCCCTCTTGACTAAACTTTATGTCCACATTTTGGCTACTCACTGCATAGCATCCTGTGCCATTAAATGCTGAAATGCAAACCTTTTTTATAGGATTTACTGGTAACTGTCTGTTTGTGACAGATACTGCTGCTCCTGTGTCTATTAAGACATTTTTCCACAGTGACCCCTCTACCCAAATATCAATCAGTGGTCGTCCATCTCACCCTTTTAAAGGTAGTCAGGAAAGATACCAGAGTAGGGGGCACATCCCTATTGTAAGGAAATCCACTCATCCTCTCCTTTATTATCAAATGCAATATGACACACCTCATGTTTTTGTTTGTCATCTTCTTCTGTGTCTGAATGATCTACATATTTAGGTTTTTCAATCTCGTTGTTTAACTGTTGCCTAGCTATTCCTTCTGCCTGTTCTATCAAATGTTTCGGATTTACAGGTGAAACTGTTTGAAAATCTACCGGGCATACTTTCCCTTTTCCTGTATATTGATGGCTTTTATAACTGTTTTTACTAATATTGTAAGGTTTTTGTACATGATCCTGCTTTTCTGACTTTTCTTGTAAATTTGTTTGCTCTCTTTTTGGAAACACTCCCTGTTCTTCCTTCTTTTTGCGCCAGGCTTTGTAATGATCACAATTTTGCTTAACGTGTCCTATTTTTTTTACAAAAGAAGCATGTTGGTGCCTTTTGCTCATTACCTGTGCTTGATCCTGGTACTACAAGCATAGAGGCAGGAGCTGGTGGTGCTGACACAGCTCTTTCTGCTGGTGGTTGGTCACACCATCTTTGCCTTTCCCTGTTTTTGACTTCACCAATTACTTCAAATGGCTCACTATTATCTTCACATGCAAAGATATGGTGTGAGTATAAAGTCCCATCATCGGCCATAGTCTGTCCCCTCATTAGTTTTTGTACCAAATCAGTGAGGGTATCAGAATTTTCTTCGTAGATACATTTAATATCCCCTGGAACCCCTTTGACTTGTTCTAAGAAGCAATGTATTAACTGTTTTTGTATGTCTCTTTTTCCCATGTCTCTGTCTGTTTTTTATATATGATTTGAAATGCAAGTCTAAAATGATCACTTTGTTCCATTAATTTATCTGTGATAGTAATTTTAAAATTATCTAATAATTTGGCTGTGAGAGGCTGCCCTTGTGTAAATGCCATTAAAACGGCTGTCATACGTCCTACTTTAGTGTTTAACTGATAATCATCTTGCTTTAATTGTATGAAAGTTTTAAAACATTTGGGAATGAAAATCCAGAAACATCTAAGTAATGCATCTGTCCATATATCTGATCCTGCTGTATATGCCACCCATTCTTCAAATGTAAGCATGTTATAAAATATGCCTTTTTTATCATTCCACTGTGGTAAACTCTGTAATAATCTAGACTGCGTATATAAATCTGTAGTGGTTCCCTGTCCCTGTTCTATAATTTGGACTGGTTTTGTGTTTTTTAACTCTTCTTTAAGCTGGGATATCAAAATAGTATTTTGGAGGTTAGTCTCTGTTAATTCATCTAATTCTTCTTCCTTTTCCTTCAGATGCTGTTTAAGGTCTGTCATTTCTACCTGTAAGTGTTTAAGGGATATATGATACCTGTTATTGGAATCCTCTGTTGACTGCAGAGCTCCTATGCACTTTTGACAGAGATCTTGAATGTCAGTTTTGAACATTTTAAATTAATTTTGTTTCTCTTTTAAAAACTTATTAAAGTCTTCTGTCAATGTATCATAAACTTTGTTTCTGTCCTCATCTGTATGTGTAGCCGTGGCATCATTCCATGCTTGTACATAATTTTTAAAGGGAGTTACAAGATCTACAGGGGACTCTGTCAATAACAGATTTGATTGCTGTTGTAATTCAGAAATTAATGTACTAACAGGACATAACTGCTTTACATCTGGATATAATGAAAACTGTGTATTATTAATTAATTCTTTATCATGAACAGATCTGTCTGCACAGTCTAGTTTTTAGCAATATCATGCAATACTTGTTTATGGCATATTACACAAAATGCAGTTTCCTTTGAATCACACAATAAACATTTACTATGATATACTTCATTTTTTTGTTGCAAATACCAATCAAATGTTACAATCCACTTACATAATGCTGGTATGTCAACTTGCCCTAACAAGGTTTTACACTTACTAATGTGTTGTGTATACCAACATTGCAATTTACTCCATATTTATCTGGTTGTTCTGCTACATTAAGAGTAAAACTTGGCTTACATTTGCTAGAATTCTGCCTGATAGCATCCATACTAAAAAAAAAATGTGACGTAGAAAAAAAGTCTTACCAGTAAGCAAGAAAACAGGTGATCAGGCTGTTGTTGCAGATGGCTGGAAATTTTTCAAAGTCACTTGAGAAGCTGGGAAAGCACAACAGGCAGCGGACTGCTGTGCTAGTGGATATTCCCCTTTTCTTAGCGAAATTATGGCACTGCGACTGGAACTTCAGTCTCACTCCGGATGTAGACGTCTAAAAAACTGTACTACTGCAAGCTGCATAAACTGGAATACTTCTGTTCAGAATTGACACATACGTACAAATGTTAGTTACTGCAATTTAACTGAAGTAACCCTCTGCAGGGCTTACCATCACTCCTCCTGTGGTTGAATGCAGATTGTAGGTTCAAATGCAGGCTAGCTTGCCATTGAACTTACTGCTTGGTGTGATGGATTTGCAGTGTTCTTATGACACTCAGTCTTGCTGGCTGGATTCTGCTAAAATTCAAAGTCTGATTATATTTGCATTCACAGTCTGTTGCATACAGAAACTTGCAGAATATACACTGATGAGAGAATATACTTTGCAGCATCAACTTTAAAGAGCAGTAACAAATAACTTTTTATAATAAATCAAACGAAACCACGTTGCAGCTTAAAAGTACTGTTCCAACTTTACTTCTCATATAGTACAGATGATGTGAGAGATATAACATTTACCTCAGAACACCAAATGTGTTCCTACCATACCCCTAAACAACTGGATTTATACAGCTCTTTATATACTCTTTTTAGTCATGCATAAACATATTTTGGAGAATTGCTTATCCTGTAGAAACAATACTAAACTTCCTTGTTTAACAATGTCTTGTAAGAGACCAGCTTTTCTGACAGTGTGAACATCCTGTATTTTATTTGGATCTTTGTATAAAAACATCTACTCTTGTGCCATCCTGTTTTTCCATGCAGAATAACATGTCATTGTTCTTAAAAAGCAGATTTTGCATTTTTGTTCTTGCATACATCCTGTTTTGAGTCAGTAAGGGAAAAATGTCCATTCTTTAAAAGCAGATTTTGTATTTTTGCTCTTGCATACATCCTGTTTTGAGTCTGTAAGGGAAAAGTGTCCATTCTTTAAAAGCAGATTTTGTATTTTTGCTCTTGCATACATCCTGTTTTGAGTCTGTAAGGGGAAAAATGTCAATTCAGCAGATTCCTTTTCCAAGCCATGGTAATTTAGTATGGATGCTGATTACATATTACTAAACTCTATTTCTACATTTAAGCAAGCTTTATCTTATACATTATTTATGTTGCATAATTGCAGCAAAATTACTTTCAACCTTAGTATATTGTTGAGCACACTCTAACAGCTGTGCCTGCAATTGGGCTGTTTTGATCAGTGCACTACCCCAGTAAACAATCCTTCTTTCTGTCATGGGAGGAACTTCAAAATGTTTTCCAAGTTTTAAACACATCATCCAGTCATCCACTCCACCCAAACCCTACTCACATCTAATGCAGTAGTGATTGACCAGTTGCATGACTAATAACAAATCGATCTGCACCATGGAAATGACAAGCATTTTATGAGTTTCAAGCAGCACAAAGTAATGGGCCTCAGAAGCTTGCTCCTTTAAGGGATACCACACTAAACTGCTCCCACATGTTGACATGTTGTAAAGATAACAGAATGAAAAGAAGAAAAAATAGAGATGAGAGATAATGCAACTAAGCAAAAGGGGAACTCTAAGAGAAAAAAGTCTTAAATGTTTTCTTCTTGGCACATTAGAAACCCCAAAGTACACTCAGCTCATGATTTTGAATAACGCGTACCTTACCCCTGACATCCTAAATACAATTTACCCCAATTACCCTCTGCAATGTCAATTTTGCCCTAATCAAACAGTGGATATATTACATGTTTTCTGGGATTGTAAATGCACATATAAGTTATGGTGTGCCCTGAGAGTTTTACTGGAGAAAATTGGATACGAAAAGTCCACCCTCTCTTGGGAATTCACTATTTTACATATCCCACCCTCTGGATTATCTGAGCGGAATTACAGGATATTGATTTCTATATTCATGCTAATTAAATATTACATCTCTCTCAACTGGAAAAATAGACACACGCTATCCTGGGAAGGGTTTAAGGAGCTAGCTATAAAACACCTCAGTGCCCATAAACTCCTTTATCACAACAGGAAGCACAAACCTGTCCTAAAAGAGTTTTGGAGAATTCTCTTTGAACATATTTTAAGTTAAATATATGATATCTGAAGTTGTACTGAATGTTATGTTGCTATTTTCTCATCCTGATATTCTTTGGGCATTGTATAACTGTACATAGTTCATGTAGTTTGTATATATTTAGTTATATGGGTATTGATTGTTTGTTCCGTTTTACTTGTGTTTGTCTTTGCTGATGTGTTTAAAGATTTACAAAAATACAATAAAGAGAATTTAAAAAAAAAAAAAAAAGAAACCCCAAAGTACAATCAGCAGCGGTCAGGTGTGCTTCTGGAAAAGTCCAGAACAAATGTGGAAGAGGGGAGGAGGAGTCTATGGCACCTGTTGGAAGTACCATGCCTATGACTAAAAGTGCAGCCACTAAACACAATAACTGCTACGGCTCCAGAGAAGATTGTCTTCCTCAGAATTGTTGTGATGTCTAAGGAGGGGAAGAGCCACAAACTGGTTGTTATTAGATATGTTGTGCAGATCTGGCAACCCTAGAGAAACATTACTGCAGTTTCTGCTGAAATGTTGGTTATCAGCCAAGATAAAATGCTAAATTTCATCAAATACGTACAAGAAACCTGTGACAGTCTCTATTAAATAGCAATTATGAAGTTATCAAGTTGATGTGATCTCATCATATCAGCAGAAGAGTTCCTTCCTTGTATGTGTATGAATGCAGCTACTGCAGTTGCTAAGACGGGTTTCTCTGCATTTCTCTGTAAATAAAGTAGCAGTGAGAGGCAGTGCTGGCAAACTACCCCTGGCTCTGCAGCGATGGTGAGGATGTTGTGGGTCATGTAAGGCTAGTACAGAGCAGGGTGCATGCAAGGACAGTACTTGGTGCTGGAAAGCAGTTAGCAATTATGTATTTATTTATATGGTTTTATTTAAGTTTTTGTTAGAAATGATAACATCAGGAGAACTGCATGCAATATTTGTTTTTTTTTTCTTTATACTTAACAGGCACATGTTTAAATGAAGTAGATTAACAAAGACCCTATATTTGCAAATGTGCACATGTATGTATGTGCGTGTCTGTGTTTCTGCAGTTAAATTTGTTACAAACTAAAGTGATGTAAAGAATGAAATCAGCTAGAATGGGCTAACAGCACCTCCTGTATGCGTGACTCATTTTTATTTTTTATACATTTTCTTAACTTCTTTAATTAGCTAGGTTGAAGCCCACTGTCAGGGAAGGCCAAAGAGTACTTTCTCATTAATTAAGCTACTTAGCTGCACACTGCAGAGAGATGAAGACTTCAGGGAATCCAACCAGGGACTTCAAGGCGAGTCTTGTTAAAAGGCCATATCCTTAATCCACTATTCATTTTACAACCAGGGGCAGGTCTACTCTCAGTTGATTGCCATTGTTTAATTATAACTAAATGAAGACTGAAAAAAACTATTGAGAACTCTTTCTTGTGCCTTGACCTATCCTATAGTTGTTCGAATTTTGATGATACTATAATTCTTTGTGTATGTGCCCTGCAATTTTGCAATTTACACCCAACTTGGTCAAGAAATCAGCAAAAAATGATTTGCTTCATCTCTGTAAGAACTTATTTCCTTATACTTACCATAGACTCATTTGTGACAGGGCTAGAAAAGGTAGGGCCTGCAGTTTTTCACAACCCATGCTACCCAGTCAGATAACGCATTTTCAGATGAAATACATGTTCCAAGCATTTGTGAAACCTGGCTCCAATTTTGACCTTGACACAGTCATTTACCACCCTTTGTAAGAGGTAACACATCTAGGTATCTACCACAGGGTGAATACTTTGTGACAATTCCAACTGTGTTAAGCCTTCAAAATACACAGAAGTAGATATTTGTAGTGCCTCCCTCAACCTTCTTATGAGATGCCTGCATATTTTCATGCATTATTCATTCTACATGTATGTTTCAAACTTTTCTGAAACTCCCCTCCTCTCTGAGTGACACCTGCTCACGAAGGCTGTCATCCACAACTATACGTATGAGGAAATGCTTCCTTATATCTACCCCAGGGAGACTGCCATTTAACAACTTGCTCCTGGTTTTGTAGTCTGTCATTAGGAATGGAGCCTGTGCAGTCATATGTTTACTTTGCCTGTTAGTGTTCCAGTTAATTCAGTATATACAACATATTTTGCTTAGACTGTCAGTCAGGATTCTGCTTGATAATTTTTTACAGAACAAACACTACTTACGAGTTACGTGATAATCTTGTAGTTTGACTGTTAGTGTTCCTGTCACTGCAAAAAGAGAAATCCATGGTATCCCTCGAAGTCTCAGAAAAACCCAGTATGCAACCTATACTGGGTCCAAAACAAACCAAGAAGAAACTTTACAGTGTGGAGGGTGTAATGTTCACTTCCTAAATTATGTTATGCACTTAGTTCACTTAATGACAATCAAACTGCAAAATAAATGCTACAAAATCAAATAGATAATAGTAGGTAGTCCACAGCTTACTTAAAATGGAATACCCTTTATTGAAACACACAAACAAGTGATCCTAGTTGAGTATAATATAAATATTACACTCAGCTAGGATCACTTGTTTGTGTGTTTCAATAAAGGATATTGAAAATATTTTACAAACTTAAAGAGATCACTACTTTAGAAAACACTGACCGCTTGAGCAAAGTAATAAAGCAAATGAGGTAACAAATAATTTACGAATTTTTAAAGAAAACACCCTAACAAATTAACTGAAACAGAAACTTCACTGCAGTACCTTTTTTGTACTATACTCCTTACTACAGACCAATCGGTTAAAAAACACAAAAGAAATCTAGCAAAACTAGACTTTCCACTGTGTGATACCTTAAGCCTCTTGTATTAGAGGCGACATAGGCTATTTTAGCCTTTAAGGATATCAGGTGTTTCAACTAAATGGCAACTCTGAATGTCCATGACATTTTCTTTTAAGTCTATTTATGGACAACTTTAGGCCAATAAAGCCAAACCCCACTTGCTGTGGACATGCATGTTTCTGCCTTCTTATGGCATCATCAGCACAGCATAAGTGGGATGTGTTTTAGCTTTCTAAAACAGTGTAAGAAACTTCTCTATGTGGAAGATTTTCAGTCCATATATCTCTAGTTAATCATTGTATATTAATCAGATCAGACAATAGCAGTAGAAGTAGCGAACTTAAACTCGTCTTAAGTCAAAAATAAATAAATAATAAATATATAATTGTACAGAATTACTAAGTATTCGAAAGCAATCCAAGCAAGGCAGGCAGTCTGTTTCCAGTCGAAAATCCTTTATTAAGTACACAGACAAGCGATCCAAGTAAAACAAAAATAGAGTAATAGTTTCTTCACAAGCTTTCTAAATATATATATATATATATATATATATATATATATATATATATATATATTTTTTTTATCAAGCAAGGGAGTGGATTATTGTGCTGTAAACAAAGTGTTATTGGTTGTTGTTGTTTTTCTTTCGGCTTTTCCCGGTTAGGGGTCGCCACAGTGGAACTCCGGTCCACTAATGATTGGCAGTCGATTTTTATGGTGCCGAGGAGCCAGCTCGACACCCCGCCTTCAACGAAGGCACGCCCATTCAAGCATGTCTTTCGAATGCCACTCGACCGAGGAGAGGACATGCAGACTCCACACGGAAGGTGCTCCAGCCGAGAATCTAACAGGAGAACCTCTTGCTGTGAGGCGACAACGCTACCGCTGCACCACCGCGGCTAAAACAAAGTGTTATTGGTACACATGTTAAATTCACATCCCTTCCCCCATCAGTGTGACATTTGAGGTGGTCCTGCCCTACTTAGTAGCTGTCATAATAATACAGCCCTTATGTACTTTAAATAAAATTTATAATGATGTGGTACCTCTTATTTAACCAGATTATTAAGTATCTGTAATTTTATCCAAGACAATATACTACATGACTGGAAATATATCAACCTTAGTCCATTTGGCAATCAAAAAAATATATAAATATATACATATACACTTTGCATGTAAGAAATCAATTGTAAAAATCATATTCTATTTTCATAACCTATTGTTAACAAAGATCGCTTTCGTCCTTCTAGACTTCTTCAGGTCTGTGTACAAGAACCATAAAAACTATCTATAAAAATATTATTGTATAATTAGTTAGTATTGTTATTACACATCATTTTGAATAAAGTGGAAAAAAGAGAACCAGAAAAAGAAAAAAATGTATGATGATGGAACCAAAATATACACTTAAATTACAACTGATTTAAAATGGTATTTAAAACCAACTGGTAGAATAAAATAAAATTAGTCATGTAAACAATATGGCAATTTTCTAAGTTCCAGTACACTTTTAATATTTTTTTTTACTTAAGACAAGTTTAAGTTCTCTACTTCTACTACTACTGTCTGATCTGATTAATATACAGGGATTAACTAGAGATGTATGGACTGAAAATCTTCCACACAGAGAAGCTGCTTACACTGTTTTGTTTTTGGACCCACTATACTTGTTTAGTGGGTTGTTTTGAGACTTCGGGGATACCAAAGACATTACTTTTTGTTTTGTTTTAGCTTTCTGCAGGCCACCAAAAACTTGGCTTCAGCTGGGGGGCCACATATCCTAATAAACAGCAAATGGACGCATGATCCTTCTTCTATAAGAAACAGCAAGGAAGCTCTACCTAGGAAAGATTTTGGTGACCAAGCAGACTGCAGTACCAAGAAGACAGTATCATCTTTATTTCTAGGTTACTAATCTTGGAAACCACGTTGATGCTGTTATTTATAGCTCTCAATGAATCAGGGACAAATCTCAACAGAATTAGTGACAAAGGCAGAAATAGTCAGGGACAATCAGAGACAGTTTTAAAATATTAGAACTAGTAACTTGAGACATCGATAGAATAAGTGAGTGTGAATTAAAATATACACTTTCTGAAATAAAAAGAAGTCTATAATTATTCTCATTATGTATTAAGTGTAATTCACCACCTTTTCACCAAAGTCATCAGTTTTAGGAGGGATTAAGCTGGCAGAGCTAAACATCAAATCAAAATCGGGGGCATCCATGAAAATCAGGGACGTCTGAGAGGTATGCTCAAAGTTTGTGGGTTATTTTTCCCATCTGATCTCACCCACCTTCTCCCCCCTGCACTTAAATATGAATGTCATCACTCAGATGACACCTAGTGTTGACACCGAGCCCCTTACTGATCAGATCTTTTGAATGAGATGCCTTAAACAAACTTAATGATTGTGTATTTCGCACTCATAATACACAACCTTGGGTTGTAGATAAGGTTAGTCAAAATGGTTTCCAGTACCTTAGAAAATAAATTCTATTTTGCATTTTTGACTTATGGGAGAAAGGCATTAATGCACAGTATTTTTTAACAGTTTAAAGAAAAATATCTCTTGCTTCATCTGTGTTATCATACCACTATTAAATAAAAGCAGTTACTTACTACAATGATAGAAATGTTTGGAGGATTCAGTCTCCATTAACCCACAGGTCTATAGGACTATACACACCATGCATGCTCTGCTCAACAGATATAATTTCTCCAGCCTAATCAGGTCCTCCCATCCATGAAACCTTCCCATTTTCCTTTATATTTCTGTTTTTTGACCAAAGACAAGAAAGTAGGACAAAGGATAATGCAAGAAGCCTTCAATAATAGGACGAAAGGAAGTTTGGTTAACAAAGACTGACTCATTTGAGGAGACTTATCATTACATAGTTGCATTAATGATAACTGTCTGCTAAAGAGATTCATTATTCATTAACTCACAGGACAAACATCCAAGCCAATTCTCGAGTGGCAAGTTTGGGAAAACTCAGTACTACACCCAAGGAAAGCCAGACTTTATAACAATATTCAGCTTTTCCTGTAAAGAAGCCATTCCAAGAGAACCTGTCACAGGGTTTCCTAGAAGAAATCCAGCTGATAGTATACTGGAAAGGTATACTCAAAACCACTGCCAATGTGCTGAACGTAGCTATTATAACACCTTTGAGTGAAGGCCAATTACAACCTCGTATGTGAGGACTAAATAGCTTCATAGCGCCTTCAGCCACTGATGGAACAGACACCTGTGCTGAGTTATGCACCAATGCTTTATATAGGCACCTGTGCAATTATATTGACTCTGCCATACCTGATAGAACCAAAGCAAGATCTTCAAGGAAAAATAAATCTACCTAGTGGACAACTGCCACTATCAGACCATATAGTAGGAAAAAGAAATCGCTGTCTAAGAGTAGGAAGGAAAGGTCTAAAAACTGGAAACACTCCCTCCTCAACTTAAACAAGCAAATAAGACTCCTAGTGAAGTCCTCCAAAGCTAACTATGAATCCAAATTAGCTTCCCTAACTAACGATAAAACACACAGTGTTCTTTAATTTCACCCATAACCTCAAAGGTAAGGCCCACATTTGTGCCGAATTTGTACTTAATGGTACAACATATATGGAACATGTGGATAAAGGAAACCGGGTCTATATCACTTCAATGAAATGGCTGAAGTTCGAACACCATATGTTCGAACTTCTAACCTCGAAGTGCAAAAACATTGTAGTCTTAGAACAGCAATTTTTTTTCCCAGGGAAAAAAATCGCTGTTCCAAGAAACACACACACAACACAAGCATACCAAAAAAACAGCAATCCACACACATACACTTAAAATCCTACATCTAACCCTACACTAAACTATACATACACTACTATCTATCCACTTACCTTAACCCAAACCCTAACTCTAAGGTCCGTCACTATCGCACACTCACCTGACCCACACCCTAACCCTAACTCACCTATCCCGCCCTAACCCTAAAGTCTGTCAGTATCGCACACCCACCTCACCCGTGCCCTAACCCTAACTCACCTAACCTGTGCCCTAACCCTAACATCTGCACAATCGCACACTTAACTGAACCCAACCTGTAACTTTCCACCACAGCGCTGACTATAGCGAAGTCACAGAAACGGCCCACCGAATTCTTTCCCTGGGAAAAAAATTCAGTGTTCCGCAGCTTCGCGATAATCAGTTCTCGGACGCGACACTTTGAACATACGGTGTTCAAACTGCTGACGTTTCGATGAACTGATAGGAACCCAAGGAAACCTGCTGGATGACAAATTCAGTGAAAACTTCACTCCCCTGTCTCTGCCACATTGACCCAGGTTCTATGTATGTAGTACCATTAACTACAAGTTCAGCACAAACCTGGGCCTTATCTTTGAGGTTATGGGTGTAATTAAAGAATGAGCAACACCACTGAGCACATTTTTCAATCACAGCCTAATAAGCACTGGCTTTGTCTTAGCAGAACGGAAAACAGCTACCGTCATCCCTTAGCACAAAGGGGGTGCATCTACGGACCCAAGGAACTACAGACCCATTAGCCTGACCAGCCTCATCTGCAAGGCCATGGACCTTATTAACAAAAATATAAGAAATCTCCAAATGCTCAACCTCACCCCATTTGGCTTTGTCAAGGGGAGATCATGCCTGTTAAACTTGGTGGTCTTCTTTGAGATAGTCACCAAAGCCCTAGATGAGGGCAAATCTGTGCATATGGCCTACCTAAATTTCTCCAAGGCTTTTGATACAATTCCCCCACTTAGACATGTTTGATAAACTCACCCAGCTAGGTATCAACCCATATATTGTCAGGGGGCTGCAAACTGGGTCACTGATGGAACTCATACGGTCAAAATAGGGAACTCCATCTCCTCCAGCAGACCCGTAACCAGTGGTGTTCCACAGGGATCGGTTCTGGGACCCCTACTGTTCAGAATCTACTTCTCCGAACTACAGGCTAAAACTAAAGGATTGTGTATGACTAAGTTTGCTGATGACTGCAAACTGGGAGCGATCATTGAAACCCCAAGTGATTTCAACATCCTGCAAGAAGGTCTTACACAGACTAATGACTGTTGCCAAAGTCATGGTCTTAAACTTAATGCAAAAAAATGCATTATCATCCCCTTCAGCAAGGGTGATGTTCCTGCAAACTACAACATCAGTAGCAATACCCTAAGCACACAGTCAGTGGTGAGAGATCTGGGAACACAGGTTGACAGCAACCTTAACTTTGATCACAATGTCCACAGTGGTAAGAAGGGAATTTCATACTGCTCATCTCATAAAAAGCATTGCCTCCAGAAAATAAGAGGTGATAACCCCCCCGTACTCTTCCCTCATCAGGCCAATAATACAGTACAGCGCTCCCTTTGGTATGTTCCTTTTAAAGACCTGCAGCAAATGGAGAGACCACAAAGGTTCCTTACAAAGAAAATTCAGGGTCTTCAAGATCTTTTATATGCGGACTGACTGAAATCATTGTCAGTTTACTCTATGTCATGCAGACTGCTTAGAGGCGACTTGTGCCTTGCATATAGAGCAATCCCTGGCCCAGCTTTAATGAAAATGCTGCACATTCACAAGTCAAATGGCACACAGGTCACTCGCTCAAAAGATCTTAACCTGGTATGTCACATTAACAGAACTTGCTGGAGACAAAGTTTTCTCACAGTCGTTGCCCCACCTTTGGAACAAGCTTCCTATTCATGTTAAACAAAGCCCCTCATTGGCCATATTTAGGCGTAATTTGGATGACTGGATGGGCAACTGGAAAGTCACTCCCGGGTTCCACCTGTGTCCCTCTTGGACAGGGGCAATTAAGTGCTGATTTTAGTGTCTGCTTGAACCAAACACCCTTGGGAACACTAGTTGAACCTGGCTAGGCTTGTAAGGGCCCTGGAGCTGTTAGCCTGGTAACCTCCTATGATCCTAAGATAACTCAATGTAAGGAAGGCGGCAATGTGGAACCAGCATCAAGCTACCAAAAACAAAGGTAAACTTGAAGTGTTTCAAGCAGTTGGGGACTGACTTGAGTCCCTCCTTGAGAAAGCTGCATTTTAATCACAAGAAAGGTAGACTTCTGGCTGAAATCGTGGGCAAACAGTATAAAACCAGCTGCTCCAGTTCATCTCTCATCAATCCATTCCATGACAGCTGACCTTTGGTTTCTCCGAGGCACTTTTTTTTAACTAAACATTCACAACTGGGCATGACTTAGGTCTCCAAACTTTCCATCTTCCACAGAACTCAGCAGAGCCTGAACTCACTGTACTCTTGTCATATGATACCCTGCCCAATGCAGCCTACCAGATGTGTCACACACAGGAAAGTCCCCATAAGGATCACAGGACTTCCCTGGTAATATGGTCAAATGATCCCTAATGAGTTTGAATTCTGTACCTGGTCACATCTGAAAAAACAGCCAAATGCACAGTGGACCTACTTACTCCATTATAGAACAGCAACAACACTATTAGATGTTCTGTGTAACATTAGTAAAATGTCTGACCTACACCACCCTAAATAGTGACCCCCCACCCAAAAAAAAATAAAAACTTTCAGGAGATTACCAGTTCTTGTGATCATGGAGATTGCCATTTCTCCCAAACTCCACCACCTCCACCAGAATATACATTTCTCTCTCTCTCTCTCTCTCTCTCTCTCTCTATATATATATATATATATATATATAAAAATAGATAGACAGACATATCTGAAGAGCAAAGGAAGCTACCAAAATACAAAAGTGAAATTAGAATACAGTTGGAGTATATAATTTCCATTATCTTTATCTGTACTGTAACTAACCAAAGTCATCAATGTTGTACTTTTTAAAGTCAGACCCATTTTTGTCAAATACCAAACCAATACCTTGAAAAACACAGGATGAACTTATAAAGCTGAAACAAATTGCAAGCCATACAAAAAGAAAGTGATATTAACTGACAATATCAGCACATGGTATCTACAGCTGGGTTTCCATTTGAAATGTCAGTATCCTGAAATATGCTGCAAGCCTCAGCAGAAAATAACATCCGATGAATTGCTCTGCTTCTCTAACTGGACGTTTAGGATGGACTTTCCCCTGCCTGGGGTCCCTCACATATGCTATGGAGTCATATTATTGCAGGATCAGTAAGCACTGCCTGTGAGTTAGACTGCATTTACACAACAATGTTGCACCCGACAGGTCCCAGAAACAAGTGAGGGAGAAACTTAACATCCATTAAACAGAGATCCTTCCCCAGCTCCTGTGTAACAAACAGACTTTCTACACTAAATGGACTAAGTACTCCAAAGTGGACTGATAGAAGGATTTGTAGATGCCAGATTTTAGAGCCTATGATAGTGACAGTGAGGAACATGGAATAACAGTAAAAAAACTGACATGGTTTTGTAATATAATGATCTTAATGTAATATGTTCAAGGGCCAGTATACAAGAAATGTAAAGAACATAGTTTATAAAGCATGGAAGTGTGTAATATACTACAGCTGTTTAATGTTATGAATAATGCTGTAAACAATACATCTCTTTAATATTATGAAGAGATGCTGTAAACTCTTGCAATGTATTGCTGAGAAAAACGTAATACTAAAAAAAAAAATCAAGTTTTCTTATGGAGTTTCTTATGACATAATTTGCTATAATACTTAATTACATTTCACGTTCTCTTCAAGACACTATTAACATATCATCAAATCTCTAAGAAATGGGTCACCCAGGTCACATGAAACAAACACACTGCACATAAATACATAAGATGTGGAAGGAGTAAAGTCATACAAATTGATAAACTGTGTGTAAATTCTAAAATGTATTCTCAGACACAACAAATTATAAAAAAGGTTACAAAATCTTATGCAAAAAGTTTGGCTCCACAAGGGTGGTGATAAGTAATCCTAGTGACATACAGATAACCTCAGATAGTGGTATCAAATTAGATTATAGTGAAAAAGAACTGCACAAACAGGATCCAAACAAAGCACAGGGAGAAAACGAAATTAGTAATAATGACCTGAGAACACTTCAGCAAGAATTTACAGTACCATTGTATCTATTATTGACTAGGTCATATAAACATGGATAGATTCCTCATGGCTGGAGACGTGCGCTTACTTAACCTGTCTTTAAGGGAAAGGGGAGTAGGACAAACACAGAGTCATATAGACCCTTAAGTCTACTTTCATGTTGTTTAAAAACTAATGGAGAATGTAATATTAGATAACTTATTGGCAGAACTGGATAGGGTGGGACTTGAAATCATACATCAGCATGCATATGTTGAAAGTAGATTTATTACCACCTGTAACATGATGTTCTATAGCAATATAATAATAACAGCTATAACTGAAAATTTGTGCTGTGATGTAATTTATATAGATTTAACTTCAGCATTTGACAGGATCATACACAAAACACTGATCAATTAATTAGAACAACTAGGTATTGATGTACTCTTGATAAGATGAATAGCTGCATGGCTTACAAACAGGACAATGCAAGTATCATACAACAACTGGACAGGTGAAATCCTTGGTTATAGTCAGGGTGTCCCACAGGGCTCTGCCCTAGGCCCTTAATTGTTTAGGTTTAGATTATATCTTTCAGACCTAACTTTTTCATCTGAGGTCTTCTACTGTCTGTATGCAGATGACCTGAAATTGGGTAAACTGATTACATGTAAGACATCTCTGATCAACACTAGCAGAAAACTACGTTCTCTTATAAAAACATCCAAGGCGGAAACCCTCAGATATGCTTAGAGTTAGTTCACAACAACAAAAAATACACTGAACCCACAGATATTGCCAACATTCTGGCTGACAGGTTCAGTGCAAATTTCTCCCCTCCCTCACCCCCAAAAGAAGAAATACTTATCCCAGCTGAATGTAATCTCCCTGTCATCTCAAATATTCAAGTGAGAGCCACCCTCAACAAAGCTAAAAACACAGCATCAATGGGACCTGACGGTATCCCGGGCTGCGTGCTACGTGAACTCCAAGAGGAGCTAAACCCGCACATAAAAATGCTATTTAACCTTAGCCTTACTACAGGATATGTACCTGAACACTGGCGTACAGCAACAGTGGTCCCACTCCACAAAGGGGGTACCTCTACAGACCCTGGGAACTACCGCCCCATAAGTTTAACCAGCCTGGTCTGCAAAGCTATGGAAAGAATCATCATGGAACTCATAAACAGAGACATTGGGGACCTACAGACACTTGACCCCACCCAGTTCGGCTTTGTGAAGGGCAGATCCTGCCTTTTGAACCTGGTTGACTTTTTTGAAACAGTCACTAGAGCCATTGATGAGGGCAAAGCAGTCCATACAGCCTACCTGGACTTGGCTAAGGCCTTGACACAATACCCCACTCAGGCATCATAGATAAGCTCAACAGCTTAAACGTAAACCCTTATGTCACTAGATGGGTTGCAAACTGGCTAAAGGACAGAACCCATAAAGTTAAAATCACTGGAGCAATGTCAGACTCAAAGCCAGTCACAAGTGGTGTCCCACAGGGATCTGTCCTGGGACCCCTCTTGTTCGGCATTTATTTCTCAGATGTTAAAGCAAACATGGGAGGGTTGTGGCTGACAAAGTTCGCAGATGACTGCAAACTAGGCGCCATAGTCGATACACCAGCGGACACATACATCCTACAAAAAGGCCTCTCAGAAACGGACAACTGGTGCCGGAGTCATGGCCTTAAACTAAATGCCAAAAAATGTACAGTCATCCCCTTTGGGAAAAACAAAGTACCCACAAATTATCACATAGACAGCAACCCACTGAGTACGGAAAAAGTAATCAAAGACCTAGGGACCTAAGTCGACAGCGACCTCTCATTTGACACCCACGTTGCCAAAGTGGTTAGAAAAACATTCTACCTTGCACACCTTATCATGAAGGGATTCACATCCAGATCCAAGGATGTCATTGTACCCCTATACTCCTCCCTCATCAGACCCATGATTGAGTATAATGCCCCATTTGGTATGTACCTCACCCAGCATTTGCAACAGCTAGAGAGACCACAAAAGTACCTCACCAAGAGGATCAAGGGTCTCCAACATATGTCTTATTCTGCCAGACTAAAGAAACTCCAGCTCTATTCAGTAGCATACCGCCTGCTCAGAGGTGATCTCTGCCTGACGTACAAGGCCATGTCCAATCAGGAACTGAGGGACATGCTCCACCTCAAAAAATCCAAATCCATCAGAACCACGAGAGATAAAGACTTAAACCTCGGTACAAGTATGAATAGGACATGCTGGAGGGATAGATTCATAACCCAGAGGCTTTCCATGCTCTGGAACAAGATCCCAGTTCATGTTAGACAGAGCCCCTCACTGACTCTCTTCAAGAGAAATCTTGATGAGTGGATGGGAGATCGTAAGTTTACTCCAGGGGTCACATCTGTGTCACTACTAGACAGGGGCACAGTAAACTAATTCTATTATATAAGGGGACCTTCACTGTGTCACTACTAGACAGAGGCACAGTATTCTAAATCTATTCTGTGCATTTGTGTACCATTTCATGGGGTGGCAAAAGCCACATCACTATGGCTAGGCTTACAAATGCCCCAGGGCAGATAGCCTAGTACTAAACTATGAAACTATGTGTTACAGATAAGGCAAGTCTGCAAAATAACTTGACTAAACTGACCATTTGGGCACAGGAGAATAATATGTTGATAAATACATTAAAAACTAAGCATATGAGACTTGGGAGACAAACTGAAAGATGAACATTTAATACAGCACACGGTGATTGGTTAATGATAGTTATAGAACTATAGGTTGTATAAAAAGATTTATAAAGTCTAGGAAATCAGAAATGATGACGTCAATGTTTGTTAGTTATATTAGACCCAAACTTGAGAATGGAATAACAATATGGAAACCTTATTTATTTTATTTATTTTACATTTGTTGACCGGGATAGTCCGACTGGATACATGTCCATTTTCAGCGGAGACCCGGGGAGAAAAGCTCCAACAGGGTTAAACAGTGATATATTGTTACAAAAGACATAAAGACATATTACATAGTATTAAGAGAGAGAAGATAATTACAATAGAAGGTACAATTGAATTACATTTCATTACATTCTGGTTAATTCACACTTAGTTGAATAATACAAAAATTGCCTACTTGTAAGAATTGCTCATGGGAAAGTTAGTCAGGGTTTGTGCATGGGCAGAGCCAATGTGATTTATAGTGGATTTTTAGTTCTTTTTTGAATAGAGCTAGTGATGGTAAGGACGTTAGCTTATTTGGAAGAGAATTCCATACCTTGCCAATAATATTGGAGTACAGTGAATCGCCGCCCAGGTTATGGGACTTGCAAGTTTGTATTAAGAGTTTGCTAGATGAGCGAAAACAAGCATGAGTAAACTGGAAAGAGTACAGTGGAAATACACCAAGGGCATCCATGGATGTGAAAATTTAAGTTACTATGTAAGACTAAAATATATGAACTTGTACAGTGTCGCTTATAGATATCTAAGAAGAGATCTGATATAGGTATATAGGGCATTTAGAGACAACTACCTCCGGGAATGTTTGGGACTATCACAAAGTAGCAGAGAATCATCAGACAACCTATGTAAAAGATTCTATAGGAATGAGAAGTGTACTAATTGGTTCTCTGAGGGAGCACCTGATGCATGGAACAGACTACCAAATTACATTAAAGCAAGTACTAGTTTAGATATTTTTAAGAATAGCCTGGTGCTTTTTATGGGAGCAAGTGTTCTGGTATATTGGCAGGGTAAAAGGGCAATTAATGCCCGTGCTTGAAATATTTGTATGTATGTGTCACTTGTCTCTCACTCTCACATAGATGACAAGCAGGCGGAGTATTTCGTTTAGATGGTTTAATACATAGAAACACATCAGGATGGATAGCAGCATCATAAAACACAAATGAACTGGTTAACAGACAGACCTTACATACATACATGCTTACATCTCAACGGCTTACTACAAAATGGCAGCCAGACTTGCATGCGCTCAGTATTTATACACTTGTGCAAGCCCTTAAATAGCTGTTTAAAGGTACATACACACATTGATCTGCAGTATGTATGTATGCGTATGTAGGTATCCATTCTTAAATACATATATATGTATGAGTATGTGAGTACACACACACACACACACACACACACACACACACACACTTATTTATACTGTAAGCAGCATGGTGGCTCATCCGATAATCTAATTCTGCATTGTGGGGGGCTGTGCCCCCTACACCTCCACTAATTATATATACCAACTCCAAGATCGCACTACAGTGAGCAAAGGGCAAATTATTTGTTCACTGTAGCTCCATCTCACAAAACAGACATTGATTATCGGCATTTCCGCTGTTTACAGCGATCGACATTTTGAACCTTGAGATTCTGCCTCACAAATTCAGGGTCCAAAGTTCATTTTCCAATATCCATTCATTACCTCTGTGAAGTCTACAATGGGTACTCTGGTCATCCAGCATCCTCCAACAAAAACTAAAGATGTGTTGACTGACTAGCAACTTCAAATTCCTTGCATTGTGGTCAAACAGCGATTGAGAAGGTCCAATTCTCTTACTCAGTTAACAAGTAAATGAATAATGAAAAGAGTAATTTGGCAAATACTGCTAACATAAAAGTACTCAGGAGACTGGTGTTACACTCTTGGGTAATCCGGACACAGCAAGGTAAACAGAAGATCATTACTTACAGACCATCTAACATTAAACTGAATGGTATAATACATAAACAGCCACAGAAACTTAAAGTGATAACTTCTTAGCCACAATGGCCAAGATCGATTCCACACACCTTAGGGTAATTTATACCAACTTTAAATAAGACTACTGCAACTTTTTTAAAATTGTAGATTTTTGTTTCCATTAAAAAGACTTAAATTACAGGCTTTTAGTTTTCCATTAAAAACTTACACTGACTACACCTGAAATATACTGTCACTTCAAATATTGTGAACTCCAAAGTAACAAACTACATTCAAAGACAACTGAATGAGGCTACCTCTAGTGGACAGTAACTCCTCAGTACAGAAGAAGACAAGAGAGTGGACGTGCTTGGAAATTTGCTATATACCTCACACATGCAAGCCTTTAAACTTTCACTCCAGACACAAAAACATAAATGCAAGGAATAAATTAATTTTGTTTTGCTTGCTTTCAGTAATTTATTCTACACAGAAAACTTACAGATCATATGACTGCCTGTCTTCTCAAGAACTAAACTAATTAGCTCATTGCAATGCTTTTCAGGCAAAGAGCTGTCAATTAATTTCACAGTGACACTCTTATTGAAATCACTTTGAAGCACCATCTTAGAAATCCACCCCACTCATGGATATAAAGTCATTCTTCCCTTACACAAATTTATTAAAGGATTGGAATATATTTCTCCCTCATAATAAAATCATGTGTTGGTACAGATCTGGATTATAGCTACTGAATTAATTTAATTACAATAAACAACATTTACTTACTTCATCAAGTACAAATGTTTATAAATTACCGCTGCTCAATTAATGTAAGGCTATCCTCAAATCCAGCTACTGAAAACATGCTACAACAAAAATAAAATCTTCAGTGCTGTTCTGCTGAAGATCAGAAAAATGTTAAACTTAGGGGTACTAAGAAGTGTGGATAGGGTAAACCCACTAGATGCACACTTTCTGGGGTATATCATGACAGCATGGAAGACTACTGATGTAAAGCAGTTAAGGCAAAGGTTCAACTTTATAAAATGAAGTCTCTTAAAAACACAAAGCTTTCTGAAGGTACATTGTCCAGAACACAAAAGCCAGTGATGGAATACAAACACTGGTTCAACAAGTAATGCACTTGCCTTTATTACTGAAGGATCAGAAAGCTATCAATTCTGTTCCCACTCAAGGCATTTAGATTCATTCTGCAGTACCTTTCTTTGGATGAGGCATTAAAAAGAGGTCCCATCTACCTGATATGATGGTAATTTAGACGAATTTAAATGATCTCATGGCACTTAATGAAAATATGTTCTGGTCAATTTCCCTACTCAGTGTAGCCACCTGCTAAAGATTCCCCTGAAAATGTGTTATGTCTAATGGAACTAACCAAGTCAGAAAAGTACATAAATATAATAACACAGAAGAGGGGAGGAAGAAAGTACAGTTGTGTACACTTACCATAAATGTAGATATTCGAGTGTATTCACTGTTGCAGTCATCACTTGTAGGTTATCCCTGCTGGGTAGCCCTCGGCAGGCCCAAGTACCAGAGTAAAGGTTTCCCTCCTGCTTCAGCTGTTCTGTGAATGTGACTGATGTCAGGTCGTCAGGGCTATAAAGGGAGACAGCCGATGCCATTACATCAGTTTTTCTTGCCCCTAAAGGTCTTGGAGCCCGAGATAAGATATATACAATAGTAAAGAAAAAGTGGGGTAGGTGGGAGGGAAACAGGACTACAACAGTGAATGCACTCGAACATTTACATTTATGTTAAGTGTACACAACTGTACTATGTTCGTGTTTCACTGCTGCAGTCATCACTTATGGGAAGAATCCCAAAGCAGAGGAAGTGGGTGGAGGAAAGGTGCACAATTCTGGGGATGCTAGCATGCCCTGCAGCACTGCAGATGCAAATCCTGCCCTGGTTTTAGAGAAAGCCAGCTGCTAGTGCTTGGTGAAAGTGTGGATAGATGTCCAAGTAGCAGCTTCCAGAATTTCCTTGGTAGGAACCCTCCTCAGATAGGCTGTGGAGGTAGCGGCTGCTCTTGTGTAATGGGATCTGACGGTTTTGGGAGGGCTCTTTCCATGGAAGGTATAGCGGAAATGTATACAATGACAGATCATTTGAAAATGGTCTGCTTAGTAATGGGCTTCCTCTCTGCCCCAGGGGCGAATGAAACCAGGAGCTGGTCTGTTTTCCTGATTGATTTGGTCCTGTCAAGGTAAAATCTCAAACTGTCTGTGCACGTCCAAGGTGTGCAGAATTCTCTCCCCTCTACTTGTTGGCTTAGGAAAGAAGGTAGGTAGGTCTATGGCCTGGTTGAGGGTTACAACAGAGACCAGCTTAGGCATAGCGCCGCTTAAACGGGTTTAAACTATTCCCGGCTCCACAAAGTCTGCTCTTCACTTTTTCCCTTAGAACTGTTCTAAATCTCAAAGTAAGCACTCTATTTTCATTCTAAAGTCATGCAGTTGCTTGTATAAGTAATCTTATAAGTATGCACTAATAAACTAAAGCACTACACCCTCTTATACTCCCTTTAAGTACTTGGCTCCCTATTGGTCCTTTTTGTTCAGTCAAAAAGTAGTTCCTTATACTATTCTGGCATGTCCAAAAGTCAGTTTTGAGATTACTCTCCAGTCCAGCTGGTGAATCTGGGAATCTTGAGGCAATGTTACAACTGCCTTATGTACACAGACCACCGTCTCCTCCTCCCAACAAGCTCAAATATATGTGAGAGATGCAACTATATAACCAAACTGGAGGCTGAGCTCTCTCAACCCAGTACTGGCACAGTCAGTCAGGAGGAGAAGGTAACTACACATGCCACAAATCTAGTCTCACATAGACCTATCGCAACAGAAAACCAAACACATAAACACACAAAAACATACTCGGAGGCTCTAAATAAAAATCTGCCCAAGCAGCAGAGACCTCCAAAGCAGACATCCAAGCAACCGCTACCCCACAACAATACCCACGTATCACATAGTTCACAAAGTCAGTGTGCCACACAGTCACAGCCCTTAAGGCTAAACAACACACCAAATACACTTGTAATAGGTGGCTCTATTGTCAGACACACTGACGTCCCACTCACCAGGCTGAACAAGGAGAAGGTCACTGTAAGCTGCCTGTCGGTTGCCAGGATCCGCCACATAACACAAGCACTCAGGTCACTCCAAAGCAAGTACAAATATGACTCTGTCATTGTCCATGCTGGTGTGAATGACCTGAGGCGTACCTACCTGGACTACATGAAAATAGACATAGAGGAGCTCTCTGATCATGTAGCCCAGGCCGGTATGACCCTGACCTTGAGTAGCATCTTACCCTCACCAAGAATGATGCCACAGTATAAAGACAAAATGATCAATTTTAAAAATTGGCTACAGTATTGGTGTCATTCAAAGGGGATCCAGTGTCTGTCAGCCTGGGATGACATGCTCGACAAGCCACGTTGCTTCGTTAGGGACCACTTGCACCTGTCACCCCTGGGCTTTCAAATACTGGCTAAGGCTCTTGCCACCCCCATAGTGCCTTTTTTAGGCAAGGCTCAAAAGACAAACCCACCTCCATAGACAACACAAAGAAAAAGAAACTAAGGCTAATGCTGCTCAACGCCAGAAGTCTAAACCTCAAGATGCACACACTCAAAGCTCTCCCTCAGTATGGAGAATATCGATATCTGTGCAGTAACAGAAACCTGGTTCAAGGCTCCCGAGAGCGCCCCAGCACTACCAGTTTATACCTCGTACCATGCTTTTCAGCTCCAAAATGCGGACCGAACCACAAAAGGAGGGGGAGTACCCATATTCATCAAAGATACCCACACCTCCAGGTTACTGGCACTGCACAAAGCATCGGAGACCATCCATGTGCAACTAACAGTGGGCAAAACTGCCTTTCAGTTTGTAGCCTGCTACAGACCACCCTCCCAAACTCAGAAACCCCACTCGGATTTCCTGAGAACACTGGAGAATATGAAGGTCTCTCTAAACACAATTATATTGGGTGACTTCAACTACCCAAACATAGACTGGGAGCACTACTCAAGCCCCAACACCCTCGCCCAACGGTTCCTAGAATTTATAAACTCAAATGCTATGGAACAACTGGTCACCACTCCCACAAGAGGGGAAAACATATTGGACCTGATCATCACCAACATGGGGACTCTATGTTCCATACCAGAGGTATACCCCTCATTGGTAAGATCTGACCATAAATTAATCTCACTGGACATCCATATCCCATCCCCACTCCCAGCCAAGGAAACCACGGTGAAGAACTGCTCAAAAGCAAACTTCACACTTCTCAAAACTGAGGTGGAATCCTTCAAAGCCCCCGGGTCAGTGGAAAATATGGCCCAAACCGCAGAATCCTTTACAAACGCATTCTATGGACACCTACAGGAATGCATGGATCATGCTATCCCAAATAAAACCAAGACTCACTCCTCCAAAGGCAGGAGACCTGTCTGGTGGACCCCAGCCATAAATAAGCTATACAACAGAAGGAGGAAGCTACTACATGACAGAGCAAAATCCCAAAAAGGGAAGACATCTCTGGTCAGTACTAGCAAGAAACTACGATCCCTCATAAAATCATCTAAGGCCAGCTTCGAAAGAAAAATTGCACAAGCCGCTAAAGATAATCACAAGGCCTTCTTTAGTTATGTCAGGAACCTGGGTGGCAACTCCCAGATATGCTCTGAGTTAGTTCAAAATGACAAAAAATACACTGAACCCACAGACATTGCCAACATCCTGGCAGACAAGTTCAATGCAAACTTCTCCCCCCTTCCCCCCCAAAAGAGCAAATGTCTATCCCAACAGAGTGTAGCCTCCCTGACATCACAGATGCACAGGTGAGAGCTGCCCTCTCCAAAGCAAAAAAACACAGCATCAATGGGACCGGATGGTGTCCCGGGCTACGTCTTACACGAACTCCAAGAAGAACTGAACCCTCACATAAAGTCACTGTTCAATCTCAGCCTTACTACAGGATATGCACCCAAGGAATGGCGTACAGCAACAGTGGTCCCACTCCACAAAGGTGGTGCCACAACGGACCCTGGAAACTATTGCCCTATAAGCCTGACTAGCCTGGTCTGCAAAGCTATGGAGCGTATCATCATGAAACTCATAAACAAAGACACTGGGAACCTCCAAACACTGGATCCTACCCAATTCAACTTTGTTAAGGGCATATCTTGCCTCTTGAACCTGGTCGACTTCTTTGAAACAGTCACCAAGGCCATAGATGAAGGGAAGGTAGTCCACACAGCCTACTTGGACCTCGCAAAAGCCTTTGACACAATACCCCACTCGGGCATCATAAATAAGCTCACCAGCTTAAATATCAACCCCTATGTCACAAGATGGGTTGCAAACTGGCTCAGGGATAGAACTCACATGGTCAGAATTGCAGGTGCCATGTCAGACTCTAAACCAGTTACAAGTGGCGTCCCACAAGGCTCAGTCCTGGGACCTCTCTTGTTCGGTATATATTTCTCTGAGGTACAGGCTAACATGGGAGGACTATGGCTGACAAAGTTCGCAAATGACTGCAAACTGGGTGCCATAATCGAATCGGTGACTGACACAAGCATCCTCCAAAAGGGTCTCACAGAGACGGATAACTGGTGCCAGAGCCATGGCCTAAAGCTAAATGCCAAAAAGTGTATAGTCATCCCCTTTGGGAAAAACAAAGTGCCCACAAATTACCACATAGGTGGTACTCCATTAAGTACGGAAGAAGTAATTAGGGATTTGGGGACCCAAGTAGATAGCAATCTCTCCTTTGACAATCACGTTACCAAAGTGGTTAGAAATACCTTCTATATAGCCCACCTTATCATGAAAGGGTTCACATCTAGATCAAGAGAGGTCATTGTGCCCCTCTACTCATCACTCATCAGGCCCATAATTGAATACAATGCCCCATTTGGGATGTACCTTACCCGGCACCTGCAGCAACTGGAGAGACCCCAAAAGTACCTCATCAAGAGGATCAAGGGACTCAAACAGACACCCTACGCAGTTAGGCTAAAGAAACTCCAGCTCTACTCAGTTGCTTACCGCCTACTCAGAGGCAAACTGCGCCTGACGTATAAAGCCATGTCCAACCCAGAATTAATGGACATGCTCCACCTCAGCAAATCCAAATCCCTTTGAGCTACACGCTTCAAGGGCTTAAACCTCAGCACAGAAATAAATAGGACATGCTGGAGGGACAGATTCATATCCCAGAGGCTCCCCTCACTCTGGAACAAAATCCCAATTCATGTTAGGCAGAGTCCCTCAATGACCCTCTTCAAGAGAAATCTTGACGAGTGGATGGGAGATCGTAGGTTTACCCCTGGGATCTCTTCTGTGTCCCTACTAGACAGAGGCACAGTAAACTAACCTCAAAAAGGGCTATCTTCTGTGACCTACTATACAGAGGCACAGTCAACTAATCTAAAAGGGTGGCGAAAGCCAAACACACTCTGTCTAGGCTTATAAATGCCCTAGGGCAGATAGCCTAGTATCAACCTATGAACCTATAAAGGAGGGGTTGGTTCTTAGAGAGACACTGTCCGAGTGTAAGATGATGAAGGGTTCAGTGGCCATAAGAACCTGGAGCTCAGATACCCTCCTAGCAGAAGTGATGGCTAGCAACAGGGCAGTCTTCCAAGAGAGGTATTTGAGATCTGCTGAGGAAGCTGGCTCGAAAGGGAGTAGAGTCACCTTTTCCAGGACAAAGTTTAGATCCCAAGCTGGTACAGGGGGCCTTCTTGGTGGTCTGATGTGAGCCACCCCTCTGAGGAACTGCTTCAAGAGGTGTTGAGAGAATAAAGGCTGATCCACCTGGATGTAGGCTGAGATAGCCGAAGCATGAGTCTTGATAGAGGAGTAAGACAAACCCTTATGGAGGTGCTCTGCTAAGTAGTTCAGGACCAGGGGTAAAGAGGCTTTAGTGCTGGTGGTGTTCCTAATAGAGCACCAGCAGGTGAATCTCTTCCATTTAGAGGAATAAGATTTTCTGGCACTGGGTCTGCGAGCCTCCTTAATAATGTCTAACACCCGATTGCTGAGGGCTGCAGTGGTAACTGTCTGAGGAATCAGTCATGCTGTTAACTTGAGTGTGGCAAGGCCTGGATGCAGGAGCTTCCCTCCCTGTTGTGTGAGCAGGTCTGTGGTGGAGGATGAATGCTCATGCTGAGGAGCATGGGGTACCAGTGCTGCCTTGGCCAATCTGGGGCAATCAGGATAGCCCTTGGTCCTTCTTCTCTGATACTGAGTAGTACCCTGGGTTTCAGAGGAAGTAGGGGAAATCAGGATAACCTTTGGTCCTTCTTTTCTGATATTGAGTAGTACCCTGGGTTTCAGAGGAAGTAGGGGAAAGGCATACACAAACAGGCTGCATCAGGGAAAGGAGAGGGCATCCACCCTCCAGGCTTCTGGGTGAAACTGTCATGAGCAGAATTTGGCCAGCTGACAGTTCTGGTGGCTTTTGAAGAGGTCTATGTCTGGTCCCCCCCCCACCCAGACGCGAGTGATCTGTAAGAAGGTCTCCCTGTGCAACTGCCAGTTGTGGGGTCTGTGATCTGTCTGCTTATGTGATCTGCCAGGGTGTTTTGATTCCCTGGGAAGTATTGAGCTAAGAGATGCAGTCCCAGCTTTGATACTGACTCCCAGATTTCGATGGCAAGGCGACATGGGGGATAGGAATGAGTGCCCCCCCCCCCGTTTGTTGATGTACTGCATGACAGTGGTGTTGTTTGTCCTGATTAGGAATATGAAAGGTTAGGATAGCTCTATACACTGCCAGTATTTCTTTCAAATTGATGTGGAGATCTAGAACTTCCTGTTTCCAAAAGGCCTGGATTTGCAGCGTTCCAGTGTGGGCTCCCCAGGCAATGTCTGAGGTGTCCGTGGTCAAGGTTTGCTTGTGTGGCTGAAGGACAAAAGGAAGGCCTTTGTTTAGGGAGCAAGCCTGGGCCCACCAGAGGAGATCTCTCCTTAAGCAAGGAATTAGTGGTAGTTGGTTCTCCAGAGACTGAGAGTGTTGGCACCAGAGGTTTCTTAACTACCACTGCAATTTCCACATATGCAATCTGGCAAGGGGTACCAGCAGGATGCAGGAAGCCATGTATCCCAGGGCTTGTAATATTTGCATGGCTGTGAGGTGGGCCTTGTGTGCCAGCTGTTGGAAGTAGGACTGCAGAGAGGTCTGCTTTGGGGGGGGGGGGTGAAGGCCATTTGCGTGGATGTGTCTAGCAGAGTGCCCAGGAAGGTAATCCTTCATGTGGGTAGCAGCTTGGATTTCTCCATGTTGATGGTGAACCCCAGTGAGGTCAGTAGGGTCTGCACAAAGGAGAGGTCCTGTAGGAGTTTTTCCTTGGTTTCTGCCTGAATGAGGCAGTCATCTAGATAGGGGTAGATGTGTCTGCTGTAAGCAATGACTGGAGCCAACCATTTTGTAAAGACTCTGAGAGCAGTGGATAAGCCAAAGGGCAGTGCAGAGAACTGAAAGTGTTGGGACCCTGCTCTGAACCTTAGGTAACTCCTGCAGGACTCTCTGATAGGAATATGTAGGTAGCCATCCTTCAGATCTAGGGTCACTAGCTAGGCTTGTGGTAGGAGCATAGGTAGTAGTTTTTGTAGAGTCAACATTTGGAATTTTGTAACCATAAGGGACAGATTCAGGGTAGAGAGCTCTAGGATAGAGCACCATGTGCCCTCTTTTCTGAGAACCAGGAACGGTCTTGAGTAAAATCCCTTTCCAGTCTGTTCTTTGAGCACGGGTTCTACAACACCCTGGGCATAAAGTTTTTGGATCTGGCGAATAGCTTCTGCTGTCTGGTTTGCTGGGACATCTGGGCAACCTGACCTACTTGTTTTTCTTTGCAATAGAATCTGTACCCTCTGGTAACAATTTTTCAGGATCCATAGATCTGAGGTGATGGCCTGCCAGTTTTCTAGGAAGAGGAAAAGTCTTCCTCCTAGCTTGTCTGAAGATCTGGGGGGCAGAGAGGATGGAAGGGAGTCATTGCGAGTCTCTGGTGAAGGGCTTAGAACTCCCCTGTTTTGGAGGGGCAGTGGACCACTGCCTAGTTCTTTGTTGGCTGTGGGCCTGCATCCTAGGGATTCTGTCTCTGCATCCCTTTCTCTGTATTGGCTTAGCCTGAGAGGGAAAGGACCAGTGCTTGGTAGGCAAGTTTCTGCTGAATCTTGGAGGCTGTACCTGCAAAATGTCCTTGACAGTCTGCATGGATTTGGCTTTGTCCACCATTTTCTTGATGACTTCCTCGGCCTTGGGGTCAAACAATTGCTCTTTATCCAAAGAGGCGTTGAAAAGCTTGGATTTTACCTGGTCAGGCAAAGGTTGCTCCCTTACCCAGGCATGCCTTCTGATAACTGATCCTGTAGCTGTAGCCCTGGTAGAGGCTTCTAAGGCATCATAACCACAATGTAAGGAGTACTTTGCTACCAGAGCTTGACTGTATGAGGTCTGTTAGTTCTCTGGTAGTGTTACTGTCAGGCAAGGCAGATATTTTCTATTTAATGAGTTTGAGCACATTCTGCGGGAATTTAATCATATGAAATTGACAGTTTAATGCCCTCACAGCCAAAGTAGCTGAGGTATAAACCTTTTTACCCATCCTGTCTAGATCTCTGCTTTCTTTGTCAGCAGGGATGGTTTTTTTTGAAGAACTTGCTCTAGCTCCCTTAGGGCCCTGAGTAATTACTTCAGGGTCTGCAGTAGGGTTTAAAAACAGGTATTTGTGAGAGTCTTGCACCCTGTAATATCTATCTGGTTTTCTGGGTGCTGGAGGGAGAGAATCTGGAGAGAAGGGATATTCCAGAAAAACATCCTCTACTACATCCAGGACAGGCAGGATAGCCAGAGGCTTATGCTGAGCTAGAGCTAGAAATTCCCCGAGTCTCTTTTTAGACTGGGGGTAGTCCTGGGCCTCACACTGAAAATGCTCTTTGAGAGTGTTTAGAGTTTCCCCAAAGGAAAGGTCCTTGGGGGAGAGGCAGTCAGAATGGGATCATCAGCATCAGAGTCCTCAGATGCTGCTAAGGGCTGGTCTTCCATGTCTGACTCCTCTAGATCTGAATCCACTGATTCTGGATCTGTGAGGATCTCTGGGGGTGTCTCTTTCTTTTGGCTGGTGTGGGAGGAAGAGGTTGATTATCCCGATCAGAGTCATCAGGTCCTCTGCCATTCTGAGAAGTTGCTGTGATTGAGGGACTGGTTGGCTAGTAGAAATGTGGTGGCTGGGGCCCTGTGAATGGATCTTTTTGGGGGTAGATTTTGGCTTGGGTTTAGCTGGATCAGTAGCCTTATACAGAGTTAATTTCACCGGCGGCAGCATTGCCGTTGGTCTAATCCTGACTTCAGATGTCGGTGGGGGCTCCGTGGAAGCCAGTGCCTGCAAAGCGGCTCTGGACCCAACTGCATGAGGAAAAAATGACACCTCAGCAGGAGGAGGTTGATCTGGCGGTGTACTGGACTCCGAATGGGTCTCAGTAGAGGCCTACAGCGGATTGTCGCCTGTCATCAGGGGCTGCGAAGGTGCCTCACTTGAGTTCAGCTGTAACCTTGCTTTGCTTTGAGTAAAGGTGGACTGTACTCCGGGGTCATCAGAGGGCCTAACTTTTGGAGGCCTGTCCTTGTCTTTGTCCTTTTTCTTCTTAGGAAAATCAGTAACTGCCTGAGACATCAGTGCCATTTCGCATTGCTGGAAAGACTGACTAAAATGCCTAGTTACAATATTAGCTCTTCTCTTTATAGTTTGAGCATTAAAGAGGGCACAGAACTGACACCCTGGAACGTTGTGGTCTGGGCCTAAACAGGTGATGCAGAGAAAATGGAAGTCTAGGTGTGGGATCTGCTTTCCACAATGGAGACAGTTATTAACTTTCTCTGACATCGGTTTAAGGCAAGAAAAGTTTCCTCAATGGGATACTTAGCTTTAGATGGTTGTCTTGTCTTCACTCTGGCAAAGGCTGACCAATGCAGTGATTTTTGTCCACAGACCCTTTGCAGCCATGTTCTGAGCCACAAGGGAAAAATACAAGATGAACTGTTAAGTGTAGTCAATTAACTACATGTTTTTAGGAAGTGCAAGAAAACCAGAGTACCCTGAGAAAATTCTGGTTTTCACTTTTATAATGAAGTGTAACTGAGAGCAACAGGACTAATGCAATGGTAGCGTAGGTCAGAGTGATGACTTTATGAATTGCTTATTCTAATACCAGATTTGCTCAGTGTCAGAGCTAGATGCAGCAGAAGGCGACATAGGTAGTTGCCTATGGCCCCATGGCTGGGGAGGGGCCCACTCTGACCAGGAGGCTTAAAAATTTACTTTAATAATATATTTAAAAAATAAAACCAAAAAAAAAAAACAACTTCTTAACACTGCGCCTTCTCCTTCAAGGAGAAGCATGCATGACACAGTGGAAATAAACTCATTCCACACTTGCATCCGGAATTTGTACCATTCAGAGAGGTGTGTGTGTGTGTGTGTGTGTGTGTGTGTGTGTGTAATTTAAACTAACCATTTTGTTAGTATGGGAGATAATGTGTATGTAAGTAATTTAAAGTAGAGAGAAAGTTTGTGTATATGTGTGTACGTATGTATGTGTATGCAATTTAAACTAGCCATTCTGTTTGTATGAGAAAGTGTGTGTGTGTGTGTGTGTGTGTGTTGCTATATGAGAGAGAAGGTGTGTAATTTAAACTAGCTGTCCTGTTCGTATGAGAGATGGTGTCTGTGTGTAAGTAATTTAAACTAGAGAGAAAGTGTGCGTGTGTGTGTGTGTGTGTGTGTGTGTGTGTGTGTGTGTGTGTCTGTGTGTGTGTGTGTGTGTGTTTCTGTGTAAGAGGAGAGAAAAAGTAGGTGTAGGGCTATGCATGTGTGCGTGTTTAACATACCTCTCAATTGACCAGATTTTTGCCTCATATGTTTGTCCAATTCCTCATAAAATTTTTGGTTTTCTGGCAATTCACAGAAGATTGAAGCCACTAAATAATGGCATATGAGTTTCAGACTTCATATCCTTCTAAAAATGCATGCTAACACAAAACCTGTTATCGTAGCAACTTTTATAAGTTAAAAAGAGCAATATTTAAAATCTATCCCTATTTTTGGGCCACTGTATCTCCATTATTTTAGGTTTTGTCCAGATTTCTTGCACTGAGGTCGAGAGGTATGCATACCTCTTAACTGTCCAGATTTTTGCCTCACATTTTTGTCCTATTCCGCATACAATTTGTGGTTTTCTGACAACGCATGGAGGATTGAGTCACTAAATAATGACATACGAGTTTCAGACTTCATATCCTTCAGAAAATGCATGCCAAGATAAATCCTGTTATTCTAGCAACTTTCTAAGTCTGTAAAAACAATATTTGAAATCAGTCTCTATTTTTGAGCTTTTACCCCCCACCCATTATCTTAGGCTTTGTCCAGATTTCTTGTGCTAAGAAGTTGAGAGGTATGGAGGTATTGTATGTAATGCCCTAGTTGGGGAGGAGGCAGGTTAGTCATTTAACCTGTTCAGGCTTGACCCTGTAACTTGGTTGCAGGAGACAAGTGCCCGAATCCTCTACACCAGCTACCAGACTGCTGAAGAAATTATGAGTTTCAGTGGAAACCTGAATCCACTACACCAGCTACCAGACTACTGATGGAATTGTGAGTTTGTGTTTCAGTGCATTTTCATGGAATTGTGAATTTCATGGGAAGATAAGTTTACTGTTGCTCATGCTAAGTCTGTTTTCAGTGTACAACTGTCTTGTTTAGCAAATGGCAGTCACTGCTTGTGCTGTAGAATCTGAAAGCAGTGTTAGTAGCATAATTGCCTTTAGTGCAGAAGGCACACCATGTAGATGGAGTACTGGTATTGCAGTGCCCTTCTGATTGCTGATTATGTGATGCATTTTAAGGGGGATAGAGGTTCTGTATTTTGGTGTGTCCTCGTTTGTATGAGATGCGTCATAACTATGAAATTGTCATTTTGTCATTCAATATTGCAATATTACAAGCTTACCAAATTGTTTTAATGTTATATACACAATTAATTCTTCAAGGGCAGCAGGCACTGAATTTGTAGACGAAACACTGAGATGTAATGTGTTTGCCAGTAGCAACCTCTTCATTAGTTACAGATCTCTTTAATGTGAAATTATTCGGATGATTTTTACATCTGTAGAGATTGTGCTTATTGAATGAAATTGGTGGACTGTAATGATATAAGTCTGAGTGGCCTTTTATGGTTGAAGTTTTCTGAAAGGGGTAGTTTTGTCATTATTGCTTCTTACATTTTGTTTCATTGCTTACTAGAAGAATGTTCAAAACTACAAATTTAAAATACATTCTAACAAGTGGTGTTGTATTACACAAGGAATATAATTTAATACAATCAGGAAGGTGAATCAAAGAACACATACATGTATGCATGGCCCTATAAATGTGTGCAAGGAGCCTATAGTTTGAAAATGGCTCAAAGGTAAACTTAGTCCTCCATTGGCCAGATGCATTTTCTTTGAATGTGGGTTTTATGACATTTGAATGTGAGTTTCAAAGACAGAGAAGTTTACTGCTCATGCTAAGTCTGTTTTCATCCTCAGACTGTATTGTTTTGTTTAACAAGTGGCTGTCAGTGTTTGTGCTATTTTATTTCAATATCTGTAATTACTGTAGAAGTAAATAAGAAAGCAGAATGCACCCTGACAAGCTTGAACTGTGTTTATGGTAACTGGAGAGAAACAGCCATGATTTCCTTATAAATTTTGGCTTAAAATATTGTTTTAATTTCTTTGAATTCTGTGGTCACTGATTTTAATTTTTCTTTTCTTTTTAAATTATTTAGTGTTTCAAAATTCTTTTCCAAAATTAGTTTGCCATTAATGACTTGCTAAAAGCACAAGTATCTTGCTATGTCTACATTAAGATAACACTTGATAACATTGTGTGCCTTGTGCCAAAATTTGGATGATTTGCTACCATTATTAGTAGTAAATCCAGACTAACTGAAGATGATTGCACTTGTGCAATTGGCGCAGCTTGGAGAACTGTTACATATATTAATGACTGGGCTGATGAGAAAAATAATATTAGGCAAAGTGCAAACAGAACACATTTATGAAAGGAAGTGTCCACCACAAGTAATGATCATTTAACCCTTATTAAAATACTACTGATGACAACTATGGAATTCAGAATACAAGCATTCACTAATCTGGGGATTCAGAGCTTGTAGAACAAAATAAAACGAAAGAAAGGGAGAAGTTCACAAAAATAACTAGGAAGAAAAATAAATCGATTAATATCTATAATACAAAGAAAATATATATATTAAAAAGGACATTGCTTTGTTATGTAACACAAAGATTACAGGGAATGACAAATAAATAAAATGTTTTGTGATTAAACAATTTTACTTGGTATTTGTTTACTGGGAAAGTCCAACTGGACCAGAAAGGGCCCATTTTCATTAGAGGCCCAGGGAGAAAAGCCCCACAATTACGATATTTCAAAACTGAATTACATATTTTAAGTCACAAAGTATCATCTTACACTACTAAACACAGGACTGAAAAATATTGTAATGAGAAAAAACATAAAACGGGGGCGTGGCCAAGGATGAACACAGGATAGCAGCAGATTTCTTCAGCTCCACCAATTTCATTACATTGACCGGAATTAATTACTTAAAAAATTAATTTTTGAAGTAATTTTCTTTCTAAATATGTTTGTTTTACATAGTTCTTGAACTATATCTAAAAAAGAAAGGAAATCTTAATAATATTCCTGTCAGAAATTACTTTGGAAATTTTCCTGTCAGTTTATCAGTCTGAAATGAGTTCCAGTAAGACAAATTCTCAAGACTCCAGCATCAAGAAAGAACTTCAGTCTCTGATAATTATAGTCCAGCAACTTACTGCTAAGATGGATAAAATGGATACTAAAATAGACACTTTCATAGAAAAACTACAAAACAAATAGACTTGTTACATATGGACCTGCAACAACAGAAGATCCAGATGACAGGCATAGAAGAAGCTGTGAATGACATGGAAAATAGAATACAAGAAGAGGAAATCAACATTGAGTTTCTGCTGAAACAAAATACACATTTACAAACAAAGCTGGATGACCTGGAAAATAGATCTAGGCGCAATAACATTAGGATTTTGGACTGCCAGACAATATTCTTTTTTAACAACATGGCTCCCTAAAACTTTAGATTTATCAGAAGCATTCTCTTTTGGTATCGAAAGAGCACATAGATCTATAGCTAATACTAACTCTAACAAAAACTATCCTAGATCAGTTATAGTTAGATTTCTATCATCTTTTGATAAAGAGATGGTTCTTAAATCTGCTTGGGCTAAAGCTCCTGTTAAGATTGATGAAACAACTGTGTGTTTTGACAATGACTATTCTTCCATGGTATTAGCTAAAAGAAAAGTTTTTCTGCCACTAATAAGGGAGCTTAAAAAAGCACAGTTTAAAACATACCTTCTGTTTCCTGCCAAGCTTAAAATCTTCCTTCCTGATGGTCCTAAAATTTTCGATGACTTAGACTCTGCTTTACTGTTTATCAAAAAATAAGATTTTGGAAAAAATAGAAGAAATGGAATGGGCTAGTCCTTCGTTAAAGAGACTGGCAACGGAAACTTCGTGGAAGACTTCAGAGAAGAAGAAGAGACTAAAAAACAAATGATTTGTACTATGTTTTTTTTTTCTCATCATTTTATTTTATTATTAATCTTTTAAATATAGTTCCTGCATTTCCAAGAAGCAACAAATATTTTGTAAAAGATTTAATCAAAGTTATTCTCTGTGTGCAAAGAAATGTTTTGTTTCATAACTAGTCAAAATATCTGGAGATTTAATGGCAAGCTGTGATTTAACTTGTTTCTCTTTCTGAAGAGGAAAAATA